>NC_057803.1:533744656-534016523 GCF_018294505.1 Triticum aestivum
TCTTCAGTTAGCAGCAGTAGCGAAGGAATCGCTCGATCGGGTTCAGTTAACAGTCATTGATCGATCGCTCGGCTTCAATAACGCGTAGCCTGTAGTGTAATCGCTCGGGTTCAGTTAGAGCCCAATGCCTCGCTCGGGTTCAGTTAGAGCCAACGCCTCGCATACACGCGCGTACGTGTATGAGATAAACGCGCATCGCTCGGCCCCCGACCTCCCACCATAACCGGGAACTCCCCGAAATTTTCCTCCCCCTTGCTTCTACCACGGTTTTTTCCATCATGGATGCCCAAAGAATGTCATGCAGCTGCGTCTCCGGCCCGCCCAAGACGAAAAGCCCATTTTCTGTCATGATTTTTTGTCATAGAAGTAGGATCCCACCACATCTATGATGATACTGGGTTTTGTCACAATTATCATCATAGAAGTGTCATATGTATGACAGAAAAAAAATGCATTCGGCCCAAAATGTCACGGATGTGTCTTTTTTTTGTAGTGCAACAGCCACTATTGAGGAAGTTGTAAAATCTATTGCAATCACTGATCCAAATGATTCAACTGGCTCTCCAAGGCCTATCTTTGATGTGAGATCAAAAAGGCAGATTCTTCAACCACTTCCAATAATGCCCAAGATTAGCAAAGGCCTCAGACGACCAACGTTTGATAGTGCCAAATTCTTTGAAGAGAAGAATTTCTTCATTGGCGAGTCACCCTATGACTCTGCCAAACTTCAGCGTCTGAGGTTTTGGACAAGAACACAAATGAAT
This sequence comes from Triticum aestivum, assembly GCF_018294505.1. Classification (NCBI taxonomy): domain Eukaryota; kingdom Viridiplantae; phylum Streptophyta; class Magnoliopsida; order Poales; family Poaceae; genus Triticum; species Triticum aestivum. The sequence continues at coordinate 533,745,421 of NC_057803.1, forward strand.
TTCTATGCCTCACTGCTATTTGACAAGAACAAAGTTTCCCTGCATCGCCATTTCCTCATGTGGATATGGAATAAATTCCCTGCTTTCGACCAGTTTTGGTTGTTCTTCATGATGCAGGACTACTTAACTTTTGCACTGACGTCTATGATTGGAATGAAGAACTCATTCTTCAATTCTATGCAACTTCACATTTCTCTAGCAACACTGACAACACTGCAACTTGGGCTCTGGACTGGATGAGTGAAGACACTCACTACAAAGCACCAATTGACGAATTACTTCATGCTCTTCCAGTTGATCCACCCCAAGAAGGTGCAAAGAAAAATAGATGAAGAACCTGAGCTGCCCAACCATCTGATGCAAGTGATGATGAAGCCAATGGCTGAAGGAAATGCTCCGGGGACAACCTTCCTAGTGAAGGATTTGCTTTATGTGTCGAAGTCTGTCTATCATTTTGGCAGAGACCCCCAGTCCGATCAAAGGTCACAATTCCAACACTGAAGAAGTTGTGGGTTATGAAGAACTTGTTGTTCCACATCATTCATGGAAATCCCATCAACATTCATGATTTCCTCCAGAGGACTTTGGTCAATGTGGCTTAGTCACCTTTTGAATTGAATCCGTATGCACCATGGATTATGAGATTCATTAGATCCCAGTCTTCCATTCATTACAAAGCTGATTGTCAAAATCACCTGAGCTATTTTCCTAAAGTTGAAATTCTTCGAAGCACTTTGTCCACTGTACTTGGCAAAGGCAAGACTGTCATTGATGAAGGAATTCACCCCTTGATGGAAAATTCCGCCAGCCTATATCCAGCTCCAATGCTGATGAATCTGCTAGTTAGGATACTGCAGCAAAAGCTTCAAGGTCATCCACTTCACCTAAAGCGCCACATGTCATGACTGACGGTGAGTTCTTATTAGTCTTCATTAGAAGGTTGACAAGCATCACCGCTGGGTTAAGCGTTAGTTTGCTCCTGTTCAAGCCAACATGACTATGACGCATCACACACTGCACAAAAACCTCTACTATCTTCACAAGATATTTGACATATCATGGGCCATTCTCTCGCATCTCAAATCCGATGACGAACTTGTTGCAATGGAATTTCAAATAAACTTTGACTGGGATGAACCACCAAAGAAGAAGTTCAAGAAAAATCAAGTTCCTCTTCTGATGCCGAGCTCAGAATCTTCATCACGCTCCGCTGATGAAAATGAAGCTGTTGAAGACACTGTCGCTGGTTCTTCTGCACCGCGTGACCCCAATAACGTTGGCGCTCCCTCGATCTCTCCTTGATGTTTTATTTCTTCAGGGGCGCTAGTCCTCAGATTCCTCACCTTTTGGTCATTTGATGACAAAAGGGGAGTAGTCTGAGTTAGTCTTCAAGCGGGTCGTTGTATGGGCTATTTTTGCTTAAGTTGCAACTTTTGAACTTTTCTAGATGTGCTCTTTGACGAGTTGTAACTTAATAACTATTGGTCATCTGACTCTTTTGCTACATTTGATGCACATGCTATGATCTTAAATATATCTACTCATGCATGCACAATTTCGTCAAACACCAATTTGAAGGGAATATGCCCTAGAGGCAATAATAAAGTTGTTATTTTATATTTACTTATTCATGATAAAGGTTCATTGTTCATGCTAGAATTGTATTGATCAGAAACCTAAATACATGTGTGAATATATAAACAAACACCGTGTCCCTAGTGAGCCTCTACTTGACTAGCTCATTGATCAAAGATGGTTAAGGTTTCCTAACCATGGACATGAGTTGTCATTTTTAACGGGATCACATCATTAGGAGAATGATGTGATGGACAAGACCCATTAGTTAGCTTAGCATAATGATCATTCAGTTTTATTGCTATTGCTTTCTTCATGTCAAATACATATTCCTTTGACTATGAGATTATACAATGATACGTCCATTTTGCATCATACTTTTATATCGATATTTATTGCATTATGGGTTCTTATTACACATTATGTCACAATACTTATGCATTTTCTCTCTTATTTTACAAGGTTTACATGAAGAGGGGGAATGCTGGCAGCTGGAATTCTGGGCTGGAAAAGGAGCAAATATTAGAGACCTATTCTGCAGATCTCCAAAAGTCCTGAAACTCCGCGGGAATTATTTCCAGAATATATAAAAAATATTGGGCGAAAGAAGTACCAAAGGGGGGCCACCCACCGTCCACGAGGGTGGGGGCGCGCCCCCCTGCCTCGTGGGCCCCCTGGTGGCCCTCTGATGCCCATCTTTGGCTATATGGAGTCTTTTGTCGAGGAAGAAATCATAAGCAAGCTTACGGGACGAAACTCCGCCGCCACGAGGCGGAACCATGGCGGAACCAATCTAGGGCTCCGACGGAGCTGTTCTGTCGGGGAAACTTCCCTCCGGGAGGGGGAAATCGTCACCAACAACCCTCTCATCGGGAGGGGGGCAATCTCCATCAACATCTTCGCCAGCACCATCTCCTCTGAAACCCTAGTTCATCTCTTGTATCCAATCTTTGTATCCAAACCTCATATTGGTACTTGTGGGTTGCTAGTAGTGTTGATTACTCCTTGTAGTTGATGCTAGTTGGTTTACTTGGTGGAAGATCATATGTTCAGATCCATTATGCATATTAATACCCCTCTGATTATGAACATGAATATGATTTGTGAGTAGTTACGTTTGTTCCTGGGGACATGGGAGAAGTCTTGCTATAAGTAGTCATGTGAATTTGGTATTCGTTCGATATTTTGATGAGACGTATGTTGTCTTTCCTCTAGTGGTGTCATGTGAACGTCGACTACATGACACTTCACCATTGTTTGGGCCTAGAGGAAGGCATTGGGAAGTAATAAGTAGATGATGGGTTGCTAGAGTGATAGAAGCTTAAACCCTAGTTTATACGTTGCTTTGTAAGGTGCTGATTTGGATCCATATGTTTCATGCTTTGGTTAGGTTTACCTTAATTCTTCTGTTGTAGTTGTGGATGCTTGCAATAGGGGTTAATCATAAGTTGGATGTTTGTCCAAGGAAGGACAGTACCCAAGCACCGGTCCACCCACATATCAAATTATCAAAGTACTGAACGTGAATCATATGAACGTGATGAAAACTAGCTTGACGATAATTCCCATGTGTCCTCGGGAGTGCTTTCCTTTATATAAGAGTTTGTCCAGGCTTGTCCTTTGCTACAAAAAGGATTGGGCCATATTGCTGCACTTTATTTACTTTTATTACTTGTTACCCGTTACAAATTACCTTATCACGAAACTATCTGTTACCGATAATTTCAGTGCTTGCAGAGAATACCTTGTTGAAAACCGTTTATCATTTCCTTCTGCTCCTCATTGGGTTTGACACTCTTACTTATGGAAAAGGCTACGATAGATCTCGTACACTTGTGGGTCATCAAGACTCTTTTCTGGCGCCGTTGTCGGGGAATGAAGCGCCTTTGGTAGGTGGAATTTGGTAAGGAAAAATTTATATAGTGTGCTGAAATTTACTTTCACTTGTTACTATGGAACATAATCCTTTGAGGGGCTTGTTCGGGGTATCTTCACCCCGACCAGTAGAGCAAAGAGTTGCTCCTCAACCTACTGAACCTACTAAAAATGTTTACTTTGAAATTCCTTCGGGTATGACAGAGAAACTGCTAGCTAATCCTTTCACAGGTGATGGAACATTACATGCCGATTTGCACCTAATCTATGTGGATGAAGTTTGTGGATTATTTAAGCTTGCAGGTATGCCCGAGGATGTTATCAAGAAGAAGGTCTTCCCTTTATCTTTGAAGGGAGAGGCATTTACATGGTTTAGGCTATGTGATGATATGGGATCATGGAACTACAACCGATTGAAATTGGAATTTCATCAAAAGTTTTATCCTATGCATCTTGTTCATCGTGATCATAATTATATATACAATTTTTGGCCTCGCGAAGGAGAAAGCATCGCTCAAGCTTGGGGAGTCTTAAGTCAATGTTATATTCATGCCCCAATCATGAGCTCTCAAAAGAAGTGATAATTCAAAATTGTATGCTCGGATTTCTCTCAGTAATCGCTCCATGCTCGATACTTCTTGTACTGGTTCTTTTATGATGAAGACTATTGAATTCAAATGGGATTTATTGGAAAGAATTAAACGCAACTCTGAAGATTGGGACCTTGATGGAGGTAAGGAGTCAGGTATAACACATAAGTTTGATTGTGTTAAATCTTTTATGGATACCGATGTTTTCCGTGAATTTAGCACTAAATATGGACTTGACTCTGAGATAGTTGCTTCTTTCCGTGAATCCTTTGCTACTCATGTCAATCTCCCTAATGAGAAGTGGTTTAAATATAATCCTCCCATTCAAGTAAAAGTAGTTGCACCTATTAAAGTTGAAGAAAAGACTATCACATATTGATCCTGTTGTTCCTACTGCTTATATTGAGAAACCACCTTTCCCTGTTAGAATAAAGGATCATGCTAAAGCTTCAACTGTGGTCAACAAAAGTAATATTAAGACACCCAAACCCCCTGAGCAAATTAAAGTTGAACCTAGTGTTGCTATGGTTAAAGATCTCTTAGCCAATAATATTGATGGGCATGTTATTTACTTCTGTGATGAAGCTACTAGAATTGCTAGACCTGATACTAAAAATAAACATAGACCGGTTGTAGGTATGCCTGTTATTTCTGTTAAAATAGGAGATCATTGCTATCATGGATTATGTGATATGGGTGCTAGTGCAAGTGCAATACCTCATTCCTTATACAAAGAAGTTATGCAGGATATTGCACCTGCTAAGATAGAAGAGATTGGTGTTACAATTAAGCTTGCCAATAGAGATACTATTTCACCAGTTGGGATTGTTAGAGATGTTGAAGTCTTGTGTGGGAAAGTTAAATATCCTGCCGATTTTTTTGTTCTTGGTTCCCCACAAGATAACTTTCGTCCCATTATATTTGGTAGACCCTTCTTGAATACTGTTAATGCTAAGATAGACTAAAATAAGGATATTGTTTCTATTGGTTTAGGGGATATGTCTCATGAATTTAATTTGGCTAAGTTTCATAGACAACCCCATGATAAAGAATTGCCTAGTAAAGATGAAATTATTGGTCTTGCTTCTATTGTCGTGCTTCCTAGTGATCCTTTAGAACAATATTTGCTAGACCATGAAAATGATATGTTTATGAATGAAAGAAGGGAAATAGATGAAGTATTCTTTAAACAGGGACCTATTTTGAAGCACAACTTGCCTGTTGAAATCTTAGGGGATCCTCCTCCACCTAAGGGTGATCCCGCGTTTGAGCTTAAACCTTTACCTGATACTCTTAAATATGCTTATCTTGATGAGAAAGAGATATATCCTGTTATTATTAGTGCTAACCTTTCAGAGCATGACGAAAAGAAATTATTGAAAACTCTAAAGAAGCACCGTGCTGCTATTGGATATACTCTTGATGATCTTAAGGGCATTAGTCCCACTCTATGCCAGCACAAAATAAAACTGGAGAAAGATGTGAAACCGTTTGTTGATCACCAACGACGGTTAATCCTAAGATGAAAGAAGTGGTAAGAAAAGAAATACTAAAGCTTCTAGAGACAGGTATAATTTATCCCGTTGCTGATAGTCAGTGGGTAAGTCATGTCCATTGTGTCCCTAAGAAGGGAGGTGTTACTGTAGTTCCTGATGATAAAGATGAATTGATCCCACAAAGAATTGTTACAGGTTATAGAATGGTAATTTATTTCCACAAATTAAATAAAGCTACTAAAAAGGATCATTACCCTTTACCTTTTATTGATCAAATGCTAGAAAGATTATCCTAGCATACACATTTTTGCTTTCTAGATGGTTATTCTGGTTTCCCTCAAATACCTGTGTCAAAAGAGGATCAAGAAAAGACAACCTTTCTTGCCCTTTCGGTACATTTGCTTATAGACATATGCCTTTTGGTTTATGCAATGCACCTACTACCTTTCAAAGATGTATGACTGCTATATTCTCTGATTTTTGTGAAAAGATTGTTGAGGTATTCATGGATGATTTCTCTGTTTACGGAACTTCTTTTGATGATTGCTTAAGCAACCTTGATCAAGTTTTGCAGAGATGTGAAGAAACTAATCTTGTTTTGAATTGGGAGAAGTGCCACTTTATGGTTAATGAAGGTATTGTCTTGGGGCATAAAATTTCTGAAAGAGGTATTGAAGTTGATAAAGCTAAAGTTGATGCTATTGAAAAGATGTCGTGTCCCAAAGACATTAAAGGTATAAGAAGTTTCCTTGGTCATGCCAGTTTTTATAGGAGGTTCATTTAGGACTTCTCTAAAATTTCTCGGCCGCTAACTGATCTCTTACAAAAAGATGTTCCTTTTGTTTTTGATGATGATTGTGTAGAAGCATTTGAAATACTTAAGAAAGCCTTGATTTCTGCACCTATTATTCAGCCTCCTGATTGGAATTTACCATTTGAAATCATGTGTGATGCTAGTGATTATGTTGTAGGGGTTGTTCTAGGACAAAGAGTTGATAAGAAATTAAATGTTATCCAATATGCTAGTAAAACTCTAGATAGTGCTCAAAGAAATTATGCTACTACTGAAAATGAATTTTTAGCAGTTGTGTTTGCTTGTGATAAGTTCAGACCTTATATTGTTGATTCTAAAGTAATTGTTCACACTGATCAGGCTGCTATTAAATATCTTATGGAAAAGAAAGATGCTAGACCTAGACTTATTAGATGGGTTCTCTTGCTACAAGAATTTGATTTGCATATTATTGATAGAAAGGGAGCTGAGAACCCCGTTGCAGACAACTTCTCTAGGTTAGAGAATGTTCTTGATGACCCACTACCTATTGATGATAGCTTTCCTGATGAACAATTAGCTGTCATAAATGCTTCTCATACTGCTCCATGGTATGCTGATTATGCTAATTATATTGTTGCTAAGTTTATACCACCTAGTTTCACATACCAGCAAAAGAAAATTTTCTTCTGTGATTTAAGGCATTACTTCTGGGATGACCCACACCTTTATAAAGAAGGAGTAGATGGTGTTATTAGACGTTGTGTACCTGAGCATGAACAGGAACATATCCTACGCAAGTGTCACTCCGAGGCTTATGGAGGACACCATGCTGGAGATAGAACAGCACATAAGGTATTGCAATCCAGTTTTTATTGGCCTACTCTCTTGAAGGATTCCCGTAAGTTTGTTTTGTCATGTGACGAATGTCAAAGAATTGGTAATATCAGTAGACGTCAAGAAATTCCTATGAATTATTCACTTGTTATTGAACCATTTGATGTTTGGGGCTTTGATTATATGGGATTGTTTCCTTCCTCTAATGGGTATACACATATTTTAGTTGTTGTTGATTACGTTACTAAGTGGGTAGAAGCTATTCCAACTAGTAGTGCTGATCATAACACCTCTATTAAGATGCTTAAAGAAGTTATTTTTCTGAGGTTTGGAGTCCCTAGATACTTAATGACTGATGGTGGTTCACATTTTATTCATGGTGCTTTTCGTAAAATGCTTGCTAAGTATGATGTTAATCATAGAATTGCATCTCCTTATCACCCATAGTCTAGTGGTCAAGTAGAACTGAGCAATAGAGAGCCTAAATTAATTTTGCAAAAGACTGTTAATAGATCTAGAAAGAATTGGTCCAGTAAACTTGATGATGCATTATGGCCTATAGAACTGCATATAAAAATCCTATGGGTATGTCTCCGTATAAAATGGTTTATGGTAAAGCATGTCACTTACCTCTTGAACTAGAACATAAGGCATATTGGGCCATTAAAGAGCTCAATTATGATTTCAAACTTGCCAGTGAGAAGAGGCTTTTTGACATTAGCTTGCTTGATGAATGGAGAACCCAGGCTTATGAGAATGCCAAACTATTTAAAGAAAAAGTTAAAAGATGGCATGACAAAAGGATACAAAAGCATGAGTTTAATGTAGGTGATTATGTATTGCTATACAACTCTCATTTAAGATTTTTTTGCAGGAAAACTCCTCTCTAAATGGGAAGGTCCTTACGTCATCGAGGAGGTCTATTGTTCTGGTGCCATAAAAATCAACAACTTCGAAGGCACAAATGCGAGGGTGGTGAACGGTCAAAGAATCAAACATTATATCTCAGGTAATCCCATAAAGGTTGAAACTAGTGTTATTGAAGCTGTAACCCTGGAGGGATACATAAGGGACACTTTCCAGAACGTTTCAGACTCCGAAAAGGAATAGGTACGTGGTACGGTAAGCAAAGGCGACTCCAAAACAGTTCTAATGGCAATTTTTCTCCGTTTAGGAATATTTAAGAAAATAGGAAAATAAGAAGCAGTCCGGAAAGGACACGAGGCTTCCACGAGGGTGGAGGGCGCACCCCCTGCCTCGTGGGCACCTTGTGTGCCCTCCGGACTATGTTTTCTTGCACGATACTTCTTTTGGTCGGTAAAAATTCAATATATAACCTCCTGAAGGTTTTGACCATTGTATCACGCAAATATCCTCTTTTTTTGTTTCGAGCTGTTTTTTGTCAGGGTTGTCGAGGCCAGGCATCATGTCTTCTCCTTCCTCTTCCAACAATGAGGGCAATGATGCTTGGCTAATGAAGATAGAGCTGAAGAGAAAAGAGCCCGGAAAGATCAACAAGGATGATGGGATCAAGAAGGCCGTGGGGGATCAAGTTCCAACATTAGTAGAAGAAGACATCCTTCAACCTCATCACAGTCTCTTTACCCCAACGGAGATTAAAGCTTTCAAGATGATTGAGTTAGCTCGCATTCAAAACAAGTATCTCACAAGTGAAAATATTTTGTTGAAGGAGCGTATTGATACGTCCATTTTGCATCATGCTTTTATATCAATGTTTATTGCATTATGGGCTGTTATTTCACATTATGTCACAATACTTATGGCTATTCTCTCTTATTTTACAAGGTTTACATAAGGAGGGAGAATGCCGGCAGCTGGAATTCTGGGCTGGAAAAGGAGCAAATATTAGAGACCTATTCTGCACAACTCCAAAAGTCCTGAAACTCCACGGAACACCTTATAATAAATAATGAAAAATCCTCGCCAAAGATGAAGACAAGGGGGCCCACACCCTTCTCACGAGGGTGCCCACCCTAGGGTGCGCCCCCCTACCTCGTGGGCCCCCTGGTGGCTCTCCGATGACCATCTTCTCCTGTATGAAGTCTTTCGTCGAGAAAAAAATAGGAAGCAACCTTTCGGGATGAAACTCCGCCGCCACGAGGCGGAACCTTGGCGAATCCAATCTAGAGCTCCGGCAGAGCTGTTCTGCCGGGGAAACTTCCCTCCCGGAGGGGGAAATCATCGCCATCATCATCACCAACGCTCCACTCATCGGGAGACGGCAATCTCCATCAACATCTTCATCAGCACCATCTCATCTCAAAACCCTAGTTCATCTCTTGTATCCAATTCTTGTCTCCATGTTCGGGATTGGTGCTAGTGGGTTGCTAGTAGTGTTAATTACTCCTTGTAGTTGATGCTAGTTGGTTTATTTCGTGGAAGATCATATGTTCAGATCCTATATGCATATTAATACCCCTCTGATTATGAACATGTTTATGCTTTGTGAGTAGTTACGTTTGTTCCTGAGGACAAGGGAGAAGTCTTGCTATTAGTAGTCATGTGAATTTGGTATTCGTTTGATATTTTGATAAGATGTATGTTGTCTAGCCTCTAGTGGTGTTATGTGAATGTCAACTACATAACACTTCACCATTATTTGGGTCTAAAGGAAGGCATTGGGAAGTAATAAGTAGATTATGGGTTGCTAGAGTGACAGAAGCTTAAACCCTAGTTTATGCGTTGCTTTGTAAGGGGCTGATTTGGATCCATATGTTTCATGCTATGGTTAGGTTTACCTTAATACTTTTGTTGTAGTTGCGGATGCTTGCAATAGAGGTTAATCATAAGTGGGATGCTTGTTCAAGTAAGAACAGCACCCAAGCACCGGTCCACCCACATGTCAAATTATCAAAGTACCGAATGTGAATCATATGAACGTGATGAAAACTAGCTTGACGATATTCCCATGGGTCCTCGGGAGCGCTTTTACTTATGTAAGAGTTTGTCCAAGCTTGTCCTTTGCTACAAAAAGGATTGGGCCACCTTGCTGCACTTTATTTACTTTTGTTATTGTTGCTCGTTACAAATTACCTCATCACAAAACTATCTGTTACCACTTATTTCAGTACTTGCAGAGAATACCTTGCTGAAAACCGTTTATCATTTCCCTCTGCTCCTTGTTGGGTTCGACACTCTTACTTATCGAAAGGACTACGATAGATCCCCTATACTTGTGGGTCATCAACACTCTTTTCTGGCGCCATTGCCGGGGAGTGAAGCGCCTTTGGTAGGTGGAATTTGGTAAGGAAAATTTTATATAGTGTGCTGAAATTTACTGTCACTTGTTACTATGGAAAGTAATCCTCTGAGGGGCTTGTTCGGGGTATCTTCACCCCGACCAGTAGAGCAAAGAGTTGCTCCTCAACCTATTGAACCTATTGAAAATGAAATTCCTTATGAAGTTCCTTCGGGTATAACAGAAAAACTGCTAGCTAATCCTTTTTAGGAGATGAAACAAAACATCCTGATGAACATCTAATATATGTGGATGAAGTTTGTGGATTATTTAAGCTTGCTGGTGTATCCGGAGATGTTGTTAAGAAGAAGGTCTTCCCCTTATCTTTGAGGGGAGATGCATCGACATGGTATAGGCTATGTGATGATATGAGGTCTTGGAATTACAAACAATTGAAATTGGAATTTCATCAGAAGTTTTATCCTATGCATCTTGTTCATCGTGATCGCAATTATATATATAATTTTTGGCCTCGCGAAGGAGAAAGCATCGCTCAAGCTTGGGGGAGGCTTAAATCAATGTTATATTCATGCCCCAATCATGAGCTTCCAAGAGAAACAATTATTCAAAAAAAATTATGCTCGGCTTTCTGATAACAATCGCACCATGCTTGATACTTCTTGTGCTGGCTCTTTTATGATGAAGACTATTGAGTTCAAATGGGATTTATTGGATAGAATTAAACGCAACTCTGAAGATTGGGACCTCGACGATGGTAAGGAGTCAGGTATGACACCTAACTTTGATTGTGTTAAATCTTTTATGGATACCGATATTTTCCGTAAGTTTAGCGCTAAATATGGACTTGATTCTGAGATAGTGGCTTCTTTCTATGAATCCTTTGCTACTTATGTTGATCTCCCTAAGGAGAAGTGGTTTAAATATCATCCTCCCATAGAAGTAAAAGTAGCTGCACCTATTAAAGTTGAAGAAAAAACTGTCACTTATAATGATCCTATTGTTCATACTTCTTATGTTGAGAAACCACCTTTCCCTGTTAGGATAAAGGATCATGCTAAAGCTTCAACTGTGGTTCGTAAAAGCAATATTAAAACATATACACCTCCTGGGCAAGTTAAAGTAGAACCTAATATTGCTATTGTTAAGGATCTCTTGTCTGATAATATTGATGGGCATGTTATTCAGTTCTGCGGTGAAACTGCTAGAATTGCTAAACCTTGTGCTAAAGATAAACATAGACATGTGGTAGGCGTGCCTGTTATTTCTATTAAAATAGGAGATCATTGTTATCATGGCTTATGTGATATGGGTGCTAGTGCTAGTGTTATACCTTATGACTTGTATAAAGAAATCAAGCATGAAATTGCACCTGCTGAGTTAGAAGATATTGATGTCACAATTAAACTTGCTAATAGAGATACTATTTCAGCAATGGGAATTGTTAGATATGTTGAAGTCTTGTGCGGGAAAACTAAATACCCTGCTGATTTTCTTGTTCTTAATTCTCCGCAAGGTAGCTTTTGTCCCATTATATTTGGTAGACCCTTCTTGAATACAGTTAATGCTAGGATAGACTGCGAAAAGAATGTTGTTACTATTGGCTTGGATGATATGACTCATGAGTTTAATTTCTCTAAATTTAGTAAACAACACCATGAAGAAGAATTGCCTAGTAAGGATGAAATTATTGGTCTTGCATCTATTGCCGTACCTCCTAATGATCCTTTAGAACAATATTTGCTAGACCATGAGAATGATATGTTTATGAATGAAAGAAGGGAAATAGATGAAGTATTGTTTAAATAAGAACCTATGCTGAAACACAATTTGCCTATTGAAATCCTAGGGGATCCCCCTCCACCTAAGGGTGATCACGTGTTTGAGCTTAAACCGTTGCCTGATAATCTTAAATATGCTTATCTTGATGAAAAGAAGATATATCATGTTATTATTAGTGCTAACCTTTCAGAGCATGGAGAAGAAAGATTATTGAAAACTTTGAAGAAGCACCGTGCTGCTATTGGATATACTCTTGATGATCTTAAGGGCATTAGTCCCACTCTATGTCAACATAAAATAAATTTGGAAGCAAATGCCAAACCAGTTTGTGATCCTCAACGACGTCTGAATCCTAAAATGAAAGAAGTGGTAAGAAAAGAAATACTAAAGCTTCTGGAGGCAGGTACAATTTATCCCGTTGCTGATAGTCAGTGGGTAAGTCCTGTTCATTGTGTCCCTAAGAAGGGAGGTATTACTGTTGTTCCTAATGATAAAGATGAATTGATTCCACAAAGAATTATTACAGGTGATAGGATGGTAATTGATTTCCGCAAATTAAATAAGGCTACTAAGAAAGATCATTACCCCTTACCTTTTATCGATCAAATGCTAGAAATATTATGCAAACATACACATTACTGCTTTCTAGATGGTTATTCTGGTTTCTCTCAAATACCTGTGTCGGCTAAAGATAAATCAAAGACTACTTTTACATGCCCTTTTGGTACTTTTGCTTATAGACATATGCCTTTTGGTTTATGTAATGCACCTGCTACCTTTCAAAGATGCATGATGGCTATATTCTCTGACTTTTGTGAAAAGATTTGTGAGGTTTTCATGGACGACTTTTCCGTCTATGGATCTTCTTTTGATGATTGCTTGAGAAATCTTGATCGAGTTCTGCAGAGATGTGAAGAAACTAATCTTGTCTTGAATTGGGAAAAGTGCCACTTTATGGTCAATGAAGGTATTGTCTTGGGGCATAAAGTTTCTGAAAGAGGTATTGAAGTTGATAAAACCAAGGTTGATGCTATTGAAAAGATGTCATGTCTCAAGGACATCAAAGGTATAAGAAGTTTCCTTGGTCACGTCGGATTTTATAGGAGGTTCATTAAGGACTTCTCAAAAATTTCTCGGCCTCTGACTAATTTATTACAAAAATATATACCATTTGTCTTTGATGATGATTGTGTAGAAGCATTTGAAATACTTAAGAAAGCATTAGTCTCTGCACCTATTGTTCAGCCACCTGATTGGAATTTACCCTTTGAAGTTATGTGTGATGCTAGCGATTATGCTGTAGGTGCTGTTCTAGGGCAAAGAGTTGATAAGAAATTAAATGTTATCCATTATGCTAGTAAGACTCTAGACAATGCTCAAAGAAATTATGCTACTACTGAAAAAGAACTTTTAGCAGTTGTATTTGCTTGTGATAAGTTCAGACCTTATATTGTTGATTCTAAAGTAACTATCCACACTGATCATGCTGCTATTAAATATCTTATGGAGAAGAAAGATGCTAAACCTAGACTTATTAGATGGGTTCTCTTGCTACAAGAATTTGATTTGCATATTGTTGATAGAAAAGGAGCTGAGAACCCCGTTGCAGACAACTTATCTAGGTTAGAGAATGTTCTTGATGACCCACTACCTATTGATGATAGCTTTCCTGATGAACAATTAAATGTCATAAGTACTTCTCGTAGTACCCCTTGGTATGCTGATTATGCTAATTACATAGTTGCTAAATTTATACCACCTAGCTTCACATACCAACAAAAGAAAAAAATCTTCTATGATTTGAGACATTACTTTTGGGATGACCCACATCTTTATAAGGAAGGAGTAGATGGTGTTATTAGACGTTGTGTACCTGAGCATGAACAGGAATAGATCCTACGCAAGTGCCACTCCGAAACTTATGGAGGACACCACGCGGGAGATAGAACTGCACATAAGGTATTGTAATCCGGTTTTTATTGGCCTACTCTCTTCAAGGATGCCCGTAAGTTTGTCCTTTCTTGTGATGAATGTCAAAGAATTGGTAATATTAGTAGACGTCAAGAAATGCCTATGAATTATTCACTTGTTATTGAACCATTTGATGTTTGGTGCTTTGATTATATGGGACCTTTTCCTGCCTCTAATGGATATACTCATATTTTAGTTGTTTTTTATTACGTTACTAAGTGGGTAGAAGCTATTCCAACTAGTAGTGCTGATCATAACACTTCTATTAAAATGCTTAAAGAAGTTATTTTTCCGAGGTTTGGAGTCCCTAGATATTAATGACTGATGGTGGTTCACATTTTATTCATGGTGCTTTCCATAAAATGCTTGCTAAATATGATGTCAATCATAGAATTGCATCTCCGTATCACCCACAGTCTAGTGGTCAAGTAGAATTGAGTAATAGAGAACTCAAATTAATTTTGCAAAAGACTGTCAATAGGTCTAGAAAGAATTGGTCCAAGAAACTTGATGATGCATTATGGGCCTATAGAACTGCATATAAAAATCCTATGGGTATGTCTCCGTATAAAATGGTATATGGAAAAGCATGTCACTTACCTCTCCAACTAGAACATAAGGCATATTGGGCTATTAAAGAGCTCAACTATGATTTCAAACTTGCCGGTGAAAAGAGGTTATTTGATATTAGCTCACTTGATGAATCGAGAACCCAAGCTTATGAAAATGCCAAGTTGTTTAAAGAAAAGGTTAAAAGATGGCATGACAAAAGGATACAAAAGCGTGAGTTTAATGTAGGTGATTATGTATTGCTATACAACTCTTGTTTAAGATTTTTTGCAGGGAAACTTCTCTCTAAATGGGAAGGCCCCTATGTTATCGAGGAGGTCTATCGTTCCGGTGCCATAAAAATCAACAACTTCGAAGGCACAAATCCGAAGGTGGTAAACGGTCAAAGAATCAAACACTATATCTCAGGTAATCCCATAAATGTTGAAACCAATATCATCGAAACCGTAACCCCGGAGGAATACATAAGGGACACTTTCTAGAACGTTTCAGACTCCGGAAAGGAATAGGTATGTGGTACGGTAAGTAAACCGACTCCAAAACAATTTTTAAGGCAATATTTCTCCGTTTTGGAATATTTAGAAAAATAGAAAATTAAGTAGTAGTCCGGGAAGGACATGAGGGCCTCACGAGGGTGGAGGGCACACCCTACCCCCCTGGGCGCGCCCCCCTACCTCGTGAGCTCCTCGTGTGCCTTCCGGACTCCGTTTTCTTGCACGATACGTATTTTGGTCGGTAAAAATTCATTATATATTCTCCCAAAGGTTTTGACTCCCGTATCACGCAAAAATCCCTTGTCTTTGTTTTGAGTCGTCCTGCTGCAGACAGAGCAACATGTCATCCCAGGATTTGGAAGGAGAAAGCTATGTGTCTCATTACCTTGCAGATCCTAAGGTTTATGGGGATGTGGAGCCTTGTGGTTGGACTACGGAAGAAGAAGAAGACTATGAACCCAAGAGACAGGAGGAGACGAGCTCAGATGAAGATGAAGTCCCACTACCTCAACCTGGGGACATGCATGTGGAGTTCAAAAAGTCAAGCCTCCCGGATAGGGTAAAGAAACCTAAGATCGAGTTTATCCCTTTTCGTCTCTTGCAGGAGAACAAGCAGGAACTATGCAAAAATATACTGAGCTTGGAGCAGGAGATCGGGGACCTAAGGGACCAAAATTCTATCCTCAAACGCAAATTAAGGAAGAAGCCTACGCCATCAACAAAATCACCACCGTCTCCTCCAACAAAGAAGAATTGAGTATCTGGGTATGGTCACTCCACTTGGCAACTGCCAAGCTTGGGGGAGTGCCCCGGTATCGTATCACCATCACTTTTATCTTTACCGTTTTTCTTAGTTCGATCTTATTAGTAGTATTTTGATCTAGTCGAATAAAGTTTATGGCATGATCTAGTTGTGAGTTTTGCTTTATTATCCTTCTATGTAATCGAGTCCGTGAGCTATATAATAAAGATTAGTGTTGAGTCAAGGGCTTGATTATTTTGCCATGATCCTAAGTGAATAAAAGAAAAGAGAAAGAAATAAAAAGAAACAAAGAGATCATATGGATCTCATGGAGAGTAATGAGCTCACATAGAAAAAGTATGATGAGTAAAAGTTGTTGAGAGTTGACAAGCATAGTTTTGGTCATCGTTGCAATTAATAGGAAGTAATAAATAAAAGAGAGGTCCTCACATATAGATATACTATCTTGGACATCTTTTATGATTGTGAGTACTCATTAAAATATGACATGCTAAAGAGTTGACATTGGACAAGGAAGACAACGTAATGCATTATGTTTTCTTACATCTGAGATAAATTATGTTGTCTTAGATCCTCCAACATGTTGAGCTTGCCTTTCCCCCTCATGCTAGCCAAATTCTCAGCACCAAGTAGAGATACTACTTGTGCTTCCAAATACCCTTAAACCAGTTTTGCCATGAGAGTCCACCATATCTACCTACGGATTGAATAAGATCCTTCAAGTAAGTTGCCATCGGTGCAAAGCAATAAAAATTGCTCTCTAAATATGTATGATTGATTGGTGTGGGAGAAATAAGCTTTATACGATCTTGTGATGTGGAAGTAATAAAAGCGATGGACTGCATAATAAAGGTTCATATCACAAGGGGCAATATAAAGTGACGTTCTTTCGCATTAAGATTTTGTGCATCCAACCATAAAAGCGCATGGCAACCTCTGCTTCCCTCTGCAAAGGGCCTATCTTTTATTATTATCTTCTACCTTATGCAAGTGTCATGGTGATCTTCACCTCCCCCTTTTTCATTTTATCCTTTGGCAAGCACAGTATGTTGGAAAGATCTTGGTATATATGGCTAATTGGATGTGAGTTTTCATGAACTATTACTGTTGACATTACCCTTGAGGTAAAACATTGGGAGGCAAAACTATAAGCCCCTATCTTTCTCTGTGTTCGATTAAAACTCCATACCCATAAGTATTGCATGAGTGTCAGCAATTGTGAAAGATTATATGATAGTTGAGTATGTGGACTTGCTGAAAAGCTCTTATACATTGACTCTTTCCTATGTTATGATAAATTGCAATTGCTTCGATGACCGAGATTGTAGTTTGTTAGTTTTCAACGAAGTTTATGATTCATACTTGATATTGTGATTGAATTATTACTCTAGCATTAGAGATCATATGACAAGAATTATATAAGTTGCTGCTCTAAGAATCATCATGATGCCCTCATGTTCGTATTTTATTTTTATCGACACCTTCATCTTTAAACATGTGGACATATTTTTCGATTTCGGCTTTTCGCTTAAGGACAAGCGAGGTCTAAGCTTGGGGGAGTTGATGCGTACATTTTGCATCATGCTTTTATATCAATATTTATTGCATTATGGGCTGTTATTTCACATTATGTCACAATACTTATAGCTATTCTCTCTTATTTTACAAGGTTAACATAAGGAGGGAGAATGCCAGCAGCTGGAATTCTGGGCTGGAAAAGGAGCAAATATTAGAGACCTATTATGCACAACTCCAAAAGTCCTGAAACTCCACGGAACACCTTATAATAAATAATGAAAAATCCTTGCCAAAGATGAAGACCAGGGGGCCCACACCCTTCTCACGAGGGTGCCCCCCCTAGGGCGCGCCCCCCTACCTCGTGGGCCCCCTGGTGGCTCTCCGATGACCATCTTCTCCTGTATGAAGTCTTTCGTCGAGAAAAAAATATGAAGCAACCTTTCGGGACGAAACTCCGCCACCACGAGGAGGAACCTTGGCGGATCCAATCTAGAGCTTCGGCAGAGCTGTTCTGCCGGGGAAACTTCCCTCTCGGAGGGGGAAATCATCGCCATCGTCATCACCAACGCTCCTCTCATCGGGAGAGGGCAATCTCCATCAACATATTCATCAGCACCATCTCATCTCAAAACCCTAGTTCATCTCTTGTATCCAATTCTTGTCTCCAAGTCCGGGATTGGTCACTACAAAAAAAAGACACATCCGTGACATTTTGGGCCGAACGAAAAAAATTTCTGTCATACATATGACACTTCTATGACGATAATTGTGACAAAACCCGGTATCATCATAGATGTGGTGGGCTCCTACTTCTATGACAAAAAATCATGACAGAAAATGGGCTTTTCGTCCTGGGCGGGCCGGAGACGCAGCTGCATGACATTCTTTGGGCCGTCCATGACGAAAAAACCATGGTAGAAGCGAGGGGGAGGAAAATTTCGGGGAGTTCCCGGTTACGGTGGGAGGTCGGGGGCCGAGCGATGCGCGTTTCTCTCCTAGACGTACGCGCGTGTGTGCGAGGCGTTGGCTCTAACTGAACCCGAGTGAGGCGTTGGGCTCTAATGAACCCGAGCGATTGCACTGCAGGCTATGCGTTACTGAACCCGAGCGATCGATCGATGGCTGTTAACTAAACCCGATCGAGCGATTCCTTGGCTACTGCTGCTAACTGAAGCCGATCGATGGGATGAACAGTGAGCCTTGCAGGGGGGGTTGGATGAACAGTGAGCGGTGGCATTGCCTCTGGATGAACAGGACCCCGTGGTGTGGTGGAGGGTTGGATGAACAGTAGACGGTGGAGGGGTGCCCGTGGAGGGGTGGATGAACAGGACCCCGTGGTGTGGAGGGCAGGATAAATAGTAGACGGTGGGGGGTGCCCATGGAGGGGTGGTTGAACAGGACCCCGTGGTGTGGAGGGCTGGATGAACAGTAGACGGTGGAGGGGTGGTTGAACAGTAGCCGGTGGAGTAGCGCGCGGTGGAGGCTGGATGAACAGGAGCCCGTGGAGGCTGGAGGAGGTCGATGGTGGATGAACAGTAGCTCGTGGAGGCTGGAGGGGTCGACATGTGGAGATGAACAGTATCCCGTGGAGTCCCGTTTTGCGGTACGCCACACCCCTCCCGATGAACAGGACCCCCGTTTCGACCGTAGCGCTCCAACACAAGTCTGTTTCCTCCGTTTTGCGGTACGCCACACCCCTCCCGATCAACAGGACCCCCGTTTTCGACCGTAGGAGGTCCGTTTCCTCCGTTTTGCGGTACGCCACACCCCTCCCGATCAACAGGACCCCCATTTCGACCGTAGGAGGTCCGTTTCCTCCGTTTTGCGGTACGCCACACCCCTCCCGATCAACAGGACCCCGTTTCGACCATAGGAGGTCTGTTTCCTCCGTTGTGCGGTACGCCAGCCTCGTTTCCATCGCCTCTTCCGTCCAAGCCCTCCCGATGAACACAACCACGCATTCCGTTCCGACCCATGAACACGACGACGACGCTGTTTCTCCGTTCCGACCCAGCCATGTACACGAGCCCTCGTCGTACGTATGCGCGAGTGGGCGTTCGAGACCCCGCCCGTATGTACACATAGGTGGCCGTATTTTCTTTCTTGCACCCTGGCCGCCTCTACTACGACATGTGCACGCCTCTACAGCCACCAGTATATATGTACGTACATGTTCGCAACCAGAATGACAACGCTACGTACGCTTCGACCAGGTCGGTCCCAACTATCAGGCACTTCCTTGCCTACGAAGATGTAGCTGGTGGGTCCCAGCAGTCAGGGGGGTGAAATACGATGGCCCGTCCGGTGGGTCCCCGCTGTCAGGTGGAGGAATAATTATTTTGCACGTAATAAGGAGGCACTTCCTTGCTACAGCCGTGGACCCAGCTGTCAGCCTCTCCACGCACAGTCCACGTCCGATGGAAGTCGTTCCTTGACCATGTTGACCATGCCGCCTCGAGAGCACCAGGGCAGTGGACGACGGCGAGGCCTAGGAAGGGGACGACATGGAGCCGGGGAAGACGCGGCAGTGGATGCCCACGCGTAGAGGAGTACGAGGGTTCACTGGTTCGCTGCGGTGTGAGGCTGCCGTCGCTGAAGAATAACAGGGGGTGTGGGTGAGTAGAGGGATGGCCTGGCCAGCGGTGGGAGTAGTAGGGGCGGTGAGGCCTCCGCCGCATCGCAGCCGGCCACGGGAGGCAGGAGCACGAGGCACGACTGGCGCTGGTTTGGGCGGCTAGAGCAACAAGACCAGAGGTTGAAGAAGCACTACGGCCGTTGGATGGACATCGTACGGTCACTGGAGCTAGAATCGTGCATATTGACTAAGTTGACAAAGCCCTCCGTCCCCGTTAACTTAGTAGGCCCACAAGTCAGCCTCCCAGCAAGGTGGGTCCCAGCTAGCCGGGGGAGTATTCATTTTTTGTGCGTAATAAGGAGGCACTTCCGGTGGATCCGAGCTGACAGCGGGGGGGACATTTTTTTTTGCAAAATACGGTGGCCCGTCCGATGGGTCCCAGCAGTCAGGGGGAAATGATTTTTTTTGCAAAATACTGGTGGCCCGTCCGGTGGGTTCCTGTTGTCAGGTGGAGGAATAATTATTTTCCACGTAATAAGGAGGCACTTCCTTGCGGCTGCCGTGGACCCAGCTATCAGCATCTCCACGTACAGTATTCTTCCCATGGAATTCGGTCGTTGACCACATTGACCATGGCGCGCCGACAGCACCACGGCGGTGGACGACGGCCTGGCCTAGGAAGGTGACGATGCGGAGCCGGGGAAGACGCGGCAGTGGATGCCCACGCGGAGAGGAGTACGAGGGTTCACTGGTTCGGCTGTGCTGCCGTCGCCGCAGAATAACAGGGGGTGTGGGTGAGTGGAGTGGAGGGATGGCCTGGCCAGCGGTGAGAGTAGTATGGGGCGGTGAGGCCTCCACGGCAGCACAGCCGGCCACGGGAGGCAGGAGTAGGTGGCACGATCGGCGCTGGTTTGGGCGGCTGGAGCAAGAAGACCAGAGGTTGAAGAAGCACTACGGCCGTTGGATGGACATCGTACGGTCAGTCGAGCTAGAATCGTGCATATTGACTAAGTTGACAAAGCCCTTCGTCCCCGTCAACTTAGTAGGCCCACTATACTGGGTCCTAGCTAGCAGGGGGAGTATTCATTTTTTGTGCGTAATAAGGAGGCACTTCCTTGCGTGCGAAGATATAACTGGTGGGTCCGAGCTTTCAGTGGCGGTAACGTTTTTTCGCGAAATACAGAGGCCGTTTCGATGGGTCTCAGATGTCAGGTGGAGGAAATCATTATTTTGCGTGTAATAAGGAGGCATTTCCTTGCGTGCGGCCGTGGACCCAGCTGTCAGCCTCTCCATGTACAGTTCACTTCAGATGCATGTCGGTCATTGACCACGCTGACCACGCCACGCCGAGAGCACCAGGGCGGTGGACGACGGCGAGGCCTAGGAAGGGAACGACACGGAGGCAGGGAAGACTCGGCCGTTGTTTTTGTTTCCCACGCGAAGGGGAGTACGACTGTACGAGGGTTTACTGGTTCCTCTGCCGTTTATGGATAATAACAGCAGGTGTGGGTGAGTAGAGGGATGGCCAGGCCAGCGATGGGAGTACGGTGGGGCGGTGAGGCCTGCGCGGCAGCACAGCCGGATGTGGGGAGGAGGGAGCAGGCAGTCCCGCCGGCGCTTGTTTAAGCGGCTGGAGCAGGAAGAGCAGAGATTGAAGAAGCACGACGGCCGTTGGATGGACATCCAATAGTATACAGGCCATCTGTGGAAAGCCTCGAATCTGTGGAAAACATCATACATCCCATCTGCCATTATTTCAAATAATTTACAACCCACTTGCTAATTCTTACGGGTTTTTTTGGAGCCCATATTCTTTATGTTAGCATTACAGCCCATATTGTGGCCACGGTTAAAAAATTATACGAAATTTTGCATATGTCGGTGCGGTCTGAACTGTTTTTAATCCCGAAATTTTGAGTCATATTCAGACTAATTTTAAAAATAAATGTATATCAATATAAAATCCAATAAATTTTCCATGCATGAAAATCAATGCAATTTAAAATCTCAAAATGAAAAAAAGATATTTGAAAATAATTGCCGGTTTGATGTGTTTTAAAAATGTACAGCCCGTTTCTCATTACTGATAGGCCATTTTCTCGGCCAGCCGAATGAAGCTCTCCTCGTCTTGAAAGATTTGCAGCCCAACAGGCCTGATAAAGCGACTTACTTGACAAATCACAAAAAAACTGGGCTAGCCATTTTCAGAAAGAAAGAAAACTACTGGGCTGGTCTGTGGTAAACATAAAAGAAAAGGCTGTCTAGACAGGCCAGAGTGTCCCGCACAGCCCAGTTGACACCCTGCTTCTGTCTCAAAAACAAATTAGATAAATGCCACTCCAATTATGGCGATTCATAAAAATGCCACTGCAATTTCCAAACTTTGAAAAATGCCACTGCAATTTTTGCAAACTTTGAAAAACGCCACTGCAGTTTGCAAACTTTGAAAAATGCCACTCTAGACTTCGAAAAATGCCACTAGAAATGGCATGAAATGGCATTTTTCAAAGTTTGGAAATTGCAGTGGCATTTCTCGGATACACCAGATTTGGAGTGGCATTTATCAAATTAACCCAAAACAAAAATAACTGGCCGAGCTGCTGGGTCCCTGGTGTCAACCGCTCGTTGTGCAATTCTCTCGTTTATTGACTACATTGACAATGGCATGGGACCCAGATGTCAGAAATCCACTAGGAGGAGCCATATTTTATTGGCTTGAAATAAGGAGGCACTTGCTTGTGTACTGCCATGACCTTGGCGGGTCCCTGCTGTCATCCTCTCCACGTACAATCATCTCCTAATTGTGTACGCGTCAACTTGCTAGGCCCACAAGTCAGCCTCTAAACCATGGAGGACAAATACAACCCATTTAAAAAAATAACAGCCCATTCCATACGTTCAAACGGAAAGTTCAACATTCAGACCAAAGTAACAGGTCTGATCCACATATAGAGTACTGAACTTCCACGTTGACAACCATCATAGCCAAGTTAACTATCTACTCCCGCTAACACTCTAGTAGCGTACAAGTACTAACTTACTCTTAGCTAACTAGACGATGTCGGCCGCCATCTACTGTCCATGCTAAATGCCGGCACCGGCGTCCTCCGCCTCGCCTAGGACTAGCCAGAGGTGCGATAGGAGGCACTTGCGTGCGTACGAGCTTGTCAGTTTCTTCAGAGGTAGGCATTTTTATTCAAAAAACCGCCACTTCGCATCTTGCGTCGCAAATAAAACTGCCAGGAGCGCATTTGTAGGCTAGCTAGTGATCGATCAGTAACTTGTAAACACTGAGCGAACAAAAATAAGTAACTGTTAATGCATCTGAATGATTCACAGATCATATACAAATATGTAGCTCCAAAAGCAAAGATCAGCCACTTCAGATCTTGCGTCGCAACTAAAACTAACTAGTGTGATTCCCATACATAAGATCAACATGTTAATGCATCTCAATGACTCACAGATTATATACAAATATGTAGCTCCAAAAGCAAAGATCTAGAAAAAACATTTGTTCTTCCTACTAACATGGATGCTTCTATTGGCCAACATTCAGTACAGACTGAAAGACAAATTTGTTTGTGAAGTCTACAATTCCTCTTGCAAACATAAGTGGTTTCACCAACAGCTGGAACCATGAGAATGAACCAGACATGATGGAGGAACATGCACTGCAATATGATTTGGTCTTCCCTCGATCACACTGCGAGACTATTTTCGGAATACAAACTTTAACTTAGGCAAAATAATGTCCATTGTATAATCAGACCAAAGCAATGAAGCACCTAGTGTTGGCCAATAAATAGTACAGTACTACTTTTCTGCAGTCCATGAAGTGACTATCCAATCTTTCTGTGTCTATTTTCAAATGGCACTGCATGCAGTGACTATACTACTCTCTTGTGCAGTTCAACCAAAATTGCGGGCACTTTGTTGGTTTGCCAAATAGCAACGGGCATACATCTCTGTCTGCACAAATATCAAGCAGCTAGTAAACATATACCACACCTTGTATTTTCGGTTTAAACATGTCTCTTTTGCTTAGCATCTGTCATGTTCTGCACTGGACAATCTGATACAGTTATGTTTTGCCCTGGACAATTTCATACTGAATTGATTTGCTGGTTCAGAGCAGAAATATAGCACCTATTCTTCATCAGACCAAGGATATCCATGTTCGTAGTGATGGAAGAGGTGAAATCGATACAACCGAAATTGAGCATCCAATCATTGAATCCTGTCCTGCACCTCCAATGTAGGTCCACCCTGCCAATAAATTCACATGCAAACCACTAGTATTACTATCTAATGACAGTACAAAAAGAGTAGCAAGATAGTAGCAAACCATGTATCTTCGTAATGAACAGCTCATAGTGCCACCAATTGGATATAAAGGTTGGGAAAAAACATGCTCCTAATGTTGAACCAGTTGGACTTTTTGTGCAGTTCCACTAAAATCGAGCATCCCTGTTTGCATAGATATTGAAAGTGTGATTACTCTAAAAGTGGCACTAGTTGAAGCATAGACTCACAAATATAAGCATTCCAATTTCTTAATGGGAAAAGGTAGCAAGACTGTTTCTAACCACCTGTTTGAAGGAATAAATAAAGCAACAGCGACTGATGTGAGGAAGGCATACATAGTTTTTTCTGGAAAAGTGAGCCATTTCTGACCTTTCCTCTTCTTTTAAGCAAATTTTGTGCAGTTCTACTAAAATAAAATGCCATCATCGCCTTGACAATTCGGTGACACTGTACAAAAGGAAATGACTTAACATTACATCATGATGTCAGGTATGTAGTCGACAAGCATTAGAGACAAACATACAGACCTTCTCAAGAGAACTGCCGGAGGAAGAGGAGGTGCCCACTCTTGACCTTTCCTCTTATCTTCATAATTGTCTGTGCAGTTTAACCAAAATAAAATGACATCAGCACCTTGGCATTTTGGTGACACTGTACAAAAAAATTAACTTATCTCATGAAAGTGAGGTATGTAATCTATAAGCATTAACAGTGCAAAAATCTGACGGGAGTAACAAGTTTCATCGTTGATATACTGGTTGTGCAACAGCATTAGAATGCCTTATAGCTGAAAAATCTTTAATACATCCACAATCAACAGCTAACCTTGAAATAATCTAGTGACATTAAATGGCATTTCTTAAATTTATGGGTGGCATTAGACTGATAGCGGCATTAGTTAAATGTGGCATCACTTTAGCAGTAGCATTGCTTGACTTGACTGCTGGCGTTATACTAACAGCAAAAAAAAGTGGCAATAAGAGCATGGGAGGCACCAGTACGATGTACCTCCATGGACTCAGAGTGGTGAGGGAGGTATGGTTGCCCAGAGCAACAAATATCCAGGCAGCATATGTGGATTACGGTCCCATTTTTGTTCTCTTTAGCCACCTTTTTCCTATGCAAGGACAACAAACCGATCGACCTGGTCATTCTCTATTGCGTTGTCATGCTTTTCTACCCTTCTTCAACCAAGAGACACGAGACTCGTTCCTTAGCTACTGATTTTCCCCTTTTCAACCTAGATGCGGGTTCGATGCCTACTCTCTTGGACAGTACAATCTCCCTTCCTTTCCTTATTCAACCCAAACATGGATTAGTCTGCATGAAGTAGGGTTTCCTTTAATAGTGCAAATTATGGTTTTCGTCTATGTGGCCAGCAGAGTAGAGGATAGCAAATTGGGAAGATGGTGGAGTGGAAAAAGATCCACATGCAACGACGTAGCAGATGGGGCAATAGAACAAGGTTATGGCTCCAAAAGAGGTAGCATACCTGAGGGTCGGCGGGAAGTGGCTTCGCTCGTGGTCGTCGTCCTCCGCACACACTACGGTAGCGAGCTTGGGGACGGAGGCCATCCCGCGCGGGCGCTAGGTCTGAGAGGACGGCCTTGTCATCAGTGCGTGACCTCGCTCGCCGACGACGAGTGCGTCAACGATGCACGTCCTTTTCTTCCCTGGTGGATCTGTGACCACCGGTGAGGAGGGAGAGAGGGGCCGTCTTTTTTAGATCTGGAGAGAGGGTGGTAGTGTGAGAAGCAAGTGGGCAGCCCTTAGCAAGAAAGCGCTGAAGCTCCAGCCTATATATATCTTTTTTATACTACTAGTACTGGAGGTGGGGTAGTGGTAGAGTAGTTTATATTTTCTATGCGTACAGTACCAGTTAGTCGTGCTTCAAAACTGATCAGCACGCCATTAAAAAAATAAAGGTCGATAACTAATGTGGCACCTCGGGCCAACGCGGCCAGATCACATTTTGCATGAGAAATTACACACCATGTTTCGTTGACATGTGGTCCCGTTCCAACATATCAATGAGACGACGGCGAGTAGTAGGAGTATTTCCGAATGGACGTGTAGGCCGGGGCGCCTCTTCGTGAACCGTGGCAAACTCGCAACCGTCCACAGACTCTTCGCCTTTCCCTCTCGATTTGGAACTGCTGTCGCATGCTCTTCCTCTCCCTCCTCCATTTTCCTTCAGCCCTTCACCCTTTCTTCTGCCATTGTTCGATCGTCTTTTCCATGGAGGGAACAGGCCAGAAACGACCTCGTTATTCTTGCCCCGATCTGAAAGATGACATGGTGGAGGAACTCATTGATCTGTGCAATGTCATCACCTCGGCTGGCATGGCAGGTTCGTTCCAGCCCATTCTCGACTCAACTAATAACATCATTGCAAGGAACCCAAGGGTCAAGGAGCGGTTTGATCTTCCCTATCTTCTTCGCCGTGACCCTGATGACTGGCGCCGGCACGACGGAGGCCTCGCCCTGTGCAAGTTGATGTCGCTTGATAATGATACGTGTGATGTTAAGATGCCATCGCTTGAGGGCAAGGCTTGGGCGGGCGCAAATGGAGATTGGGTTGTTTACATTGGGTCCAACTGCGAGTGGGAACTTGTGAATGTGTACACTCGTCACCGGGTTCCACTTCCAAAAATCTCAGCACACTGCCCAGAGGTTGAGCACACCGGTAATGTACGCACATTCAAATATGATCATGGTGACTGTCGTCTATGGAAGATAGCAATTTGTTGAGTTCCCAACCGCTCTTGGAATTACAAAAACTATGATGTTGTTGCTATCTTCGACAAGCTTGTTGCCGTCCTTGATGGTTTCACTCAATGGATATTGCTCAAAAATCAGTTTCTGTACACGGATGAGTACTGTGATGCAATTGAATACGAGGGCCTTGTGTTTGCTGCCACCACTCCTGGCACTGTTTTTGCATGGCATCCTCGTTGTTTCGGTACGTTTGTCTTCCACCGTAATTATAATTGTTTCATCCACATGCATGTGGGTTAGCAAGTTTCCCTTTACTAATTAACCTTCTTCTTGTGTTTCCAAGGTCCTGTGAACATCCCACCACCTATACTTGAAGATTTTTATAACCAAGGGGGAGATGACGATGGTGATGATCACGAGCATGAGGACGAGCAGCGCCGATATACTCTGTGGCGCCTGGCAACTAATTCCGATGGATCACCTCTTCTTGTGTGTATACAGCCCACTGATGATGTTACTGCTAAGGAAGCAGGTGTAGTCTCCCATGGTCGCACTCTCCGGACCTATTCCAACACCCGTTTCATGGTATTCGGGATGGATACTAGGGTGCTAGCACCAACTCCTCCCTGGCACAGAATTGATAGTCTTGGAGAAAACTCGCTCTTCCTTGGACAAAACTATCTGATGATGGTGAAAGGCGATCCAACTGCTGTTGACACATTTATGAGAAGCAACTATGTCTATACCTCGGACATTTGGGTGGTTCCCTACCCTGGTACTGATATAGTAGGCCGCTTCAGCCTGGATGATTAGTCTTGCGTTGGTCTCCAAATCGACAACGGATGGCCCGTCCCAAAGAATCACTTGTGGTTCAAAGCAAGTGTTTCCAACGCCGCGGAATGGTTGAGTTGAAGTTCATTTCATGGCTTGTTATTTGTTGTGTGGTGAATAGTATTTATAATGTATCCTCGTTGTCGATGTGGGTCGATGACCTGTTGTACTATGTAATAAAATGATATGCCTGTGATAAACTTACTAAATTTATGAATGGCTTTCGAGTCGCTTCTCTGAGTGAGTGGTGCGATGAGGCAAAAAAATATTTTCCGAATACATAATTGTACATGCATTGTAACAGGTTATCGGATGAGGCCAATCAACAATAGTAGTACACTATTTGTACTAGCTTCACATGCTTCGCGCGTCGGGCAGGTGTTTTTACTGTAGCCATATGTTAATGTGTTCGTTGTACGTAACCAGCACCTCGAATCCTCGATATACTACTAGTATATTATATAGTAGGAGTAAGTAGTAGGAGTAGTAGGGTGGCATGGGCCAGAACAAGCATTCACGTCCAGGAGTACGGCACACGCCACCACCACGACATCCATCTGACACCATATTATTTCTTGGAGTCCGTGCGAGAGCAATCTCTTCAACCTCGTCGTTTCTCTAACTTCAGCCATCGCGCGGCGGGCGAGGTGGGGGTTTGCCGATAGTCGGTTTCCTTAACTGCGGTCCCACTTGTAAGGCTAACTCCAACGCACGACCCCAAATGGACCTCCATTTTGCACGAACTCCAACGATAATTTTGACTACTCCTGTAGTAAGTTGGATTAGTGCCTTCTCGATGCATTCATTGTTGATCTGCGGAGGCTCGATCTTGCGTGCTTCTTTCTTCTTCGAGTGTAAAGAAGTAGACGTTGCTTCCTCGCATCTAGTCTCATGTCTAGCCTCTATTCTATACTAGCTAAAAGTGATAGAACATCTACTAAATTGCGCTCTATCAATATATGGATGTACTCTTCTTCCCAATACAAAAACTTGCATCCATTCTACTCCCTCCGTTGCACAATACTACATGCCTTCTATTTGTCAAAATATATGTGTATCTAGACATGTCTTAGTATATAGGTACATCCATTTTTGGACAAATGGAAGTCAAGTATTTTGGAACGGAGGGAGTACACAATAAAATTTTTAAGTTAGCACAAGTAGTCTAATCCAAGAGCAGAATCGAAGATTTGGTCGGGTTCTTCCTCCTTTTGCCGACACGTGGGACATCCAGCATCCAGGTCGTGTCATGAAAGAAAATAGAGTGGTAGTTGAAGCCACGAGATGTGCATCTTGGGTTAAACTGTAAATAGAATCTTACTACTCTTGAGTAACTCCAAAAGCAGCCACCGAAGATCTTTATTGGATTTGTTTTTCATCACCAGCACGTCGAGGTGAAAGATGTGCAGGTTCAGTGGGTCCTCTTGCGTTTTCACTGACACGTGGGCCGCATGTGAGCAAACAGACGATGGGCTCCGGGCGTCCGCTGGCTGGCTGAGAAGAGAGGTAGAGGAGGGCTGAGCACGGACTGCAGGAAATTTGTTCTACGTACCTCGATATAGGCTCGATATAGTGGGGTGGCATGGGCCATAACTAGCATTCACGTCTAGCAATATGGCACACGCCACCCACACGAGTCCCATCCGACACCATTTTTCTTGGAGTCCGTGCTACAGCCATCTCTTCTCCCTCCTGTCCTCTTTTCTCAGCCATCGCGCGGTGGGCGGGGTGGGGGTTTGCCGATAGTTGGTTTGCTCAACTGCAGTCCCACTTGTAAGTGAAAATGCAACACCGCATGCATTCCCGCTTGAGCGGCGTGCCGGACCAACCGTGTGGGGGTGCGACACGAACACGGCAGGTTTTTCCTTTTGAACTCGTAACTTGTAAATTTTGGTTCTGCTCCATGGCGCGACCGATAGATAGAAAATAACGATTTTGCCTAGAGTAATGAGAAGTTTGCTTCTGGCGCCGTTCATGCATGGAGTACGTACGAAAATTATGAAGTTGATGCGAAAGGTAAGATAATTATTGTAGTATCATATACGACTACATGGATTTGACGGAAGGATAAAAATACATACGGATCCATCAACGTTCAACGACATCCTCACGCCCTAGTGCGCCGAGTCACCAACCGATGTGTGAGGAGCAGCGGCGTTGGCGGCGAGCTCAACGTGCTTCTGAACAGTGCCGTCCAAGGTTGCCATGCACTCCAAGAAGGCCAGCGTCCTATCGTCCTCCTCTTGCATGTACTAGTCCTTGTGGACGATTTGCGCGTAGACGTGGGTGATTATGTCGATGGTGTCTTGCTGCGCCAGGCGCTGCGCGGCGAGCACGGCCTCGAGGTGGACATTCTCCGGCGCGACGGCGGGCAGTCGCAGGGCCACCAGTGCGTCGAAGAGGTTGTTACCATAGTGGCCGTTGAGGGTGGCGGGCATCGTAGAGCCTGGGCGCGTCGGCTGGAGGCTTACGTCAAAGTCGTCCGCAAGCTTCTTGACGATAGTGAACTTGTCGAGGAAACCGTCGAGGACCTCGTCGAACAAGGATGCGAAGTTGTCATCCAAGTGGCCCCTCGCCCTGGCGACCTCAAGCAATACTACCTGCCGGGCCGCAGGCCGGCGTCGTGGACCATCTGGCACAGCCGGCTGATGCTCGCGCTCATCGCCTCCATGGGTCTAGCGTAGCTTCTAGTCAACTGATCTTGCGATTTGAGTGATCACTCAGCCCTTGGTTAGCGTGTGTAGGTGCGTAGGATTTCATACTACTCATCGGCCCTCTACTGCACCTGCCTTTGGCTGTATGATAGGTGGGCCAGCCACCCCCTGGGGCCACGTGTCATTCACCTCCTGACCCGTCTCTCACACGCACCCTGCTAGTGTATATACTCCCTCCTTTCCGGTTTATAGGGCTTATCTCAAAATTTTAGTTTTTCCATTTCATAAGGCTCAATTTGGTTGTTTTCCATCACATGTTCAGATTCCAAGGTGCATTAAATCATTGCATGCAAGTACTAAGAGAAAAATGACCAATGCATGTAATTTATGCATGCATGCATTGCAATTAATGCATTGGTAAACATACTTTTTTGAGGAAAACAAGAGCATTAATTAGGTGCTTTTGCAAACTACAAAAAGTATTGCACCACTCACCATCTACCTTGGTTGGTGAGAATTTTGAATTGAGCCTTATAAACCGGAAAGGAGGGAGTATAGTGGTTTTCTTTTTCTCTCCATATCAACCATTTTATATTGTGTACGTGTCATTCAAGAGTGAAATGATGGTTGCTTCTTCCGACTAACTTACTGTGTGATTTGACTGCTCCTTAGTGGCCCCTACACGTACTCCCCCTACGTGTATGCAATAGTCACACGTACACATGGATGCAAAAACGCGCGCGATGCCCTAATGCATGCATGTCCGAGCACACGACGGAACACACACGGTGACGCTCAAGTGCTCAACCTACACGTGCATGCACACACATACTCAGTCAGGGTTAGCTAGTGACCGTATGAACACCGGAAAATATATATATTGAGCACAATGAGCGTATTATGAAGTCCACTGACCGTATTTTTACAAATATACAGTGACAGACAGTGTATTTATCTCGTTTGAAATTAAGCCATGTTAACCGGAGAGGAGGCAGCATGGACTAGCATTACTTTGTTGTGTCCCGTCAACTTGCCGAACGAGGAGAAGGTTGTAGAACGGGAGAAGCTTGCGCGCGGTGGCTCGCATGACAAGGAGAAACTTTTGACTAATGCAAGCTCTCCCTCGCTCAGGCGGTGGACGTGCAACAGTTAATTCGGTGTCAAATTGCCAGAAGCATACTACACTATATTACTAGGAATCGAATGGAGGAGGGTCTGCACTCTTATTATAATTTTAAAATGTGATAAAGCAATCTTCAACACATTTGGTTCTCTTCGAGGGTTCTCGCATGTGATAATGGAAGTTGATTGCATGGAACACTCGCCACAATTCTCGCTTAATTCTGGCTCATATCCTGTTACAAATAGTAGCACTCCGTAATATTTCCTCTTTTTTGTTATTCAGCGTGTAAACAGGTCAGCAAACCTTGCGGCGCATCTTCGTGCGAACCGTGCTTGCTGCACTTTGAATGTGGCCGAGAGCTGGCTTGATGAAACACCTCGCTTCCTACTTCTTTTTTTGGCTTCCTAGTGAATAAAGCTCTCTCATTTACCCGCAAAAAAGATTAAGCCATATTAACCGGAAAGGAGGGAGTATGGACTAGCACTACTTTTTGGTGTGTCCCGTCAACTCGCAGAACGAGGAGAAGCTTGCAGGACAAGGTGAAGCTCGCTTACGCCTTTTGACTAATGCAACCTAC
Organism: Triticum aestivum; assembly: GCF_018294505.1. Taxonomy (NCBI): domain Eukaryota; kingdom Viridiplantae; phylum Streptophyta; class Magnoliopsida; order Poales; family Poaceae; genus Triticum; species Triticum aestivum. Next base: position 533,777,667 of record NC_057803.1, read on the forward strand.
CCTCGGTGTACATGCATCAGTCCATTCGGTGTCAGATTGTCAGAGGCATACACTGTAGTACCCAACATGCGGAGTACCATCATTGTTCGACTTCACGAAGGGGCGAAGAGCCAAGCGCAGTACTAGTACGTGTACTTGGTTTTGCACCTTCATACTACTCCACCCTCCGTCATAGTTTATAGGGCGCGCTTCATTATGATGCATTCCTCTCAATGCATTTCCACCACCAGAGAGACTTTAGACGCGTTTGGTTTAATGCTCAATTAATTAGGGCGTGGTAACCGTAATCAAGTCCACAATTTTCTCTCCATGTACTGTACTACTACGGAGTGCATGCATGTGTGTACCCAGGGTGGAAGCACTGCATGCATGTGTGTACGCATTATTCCCTCTAGTAATAGACGCCGTGCTATAACTACCAATGCTATTTTTCAGGCCGATCGCTAGTCGCCTTGGTCCCATAGATTTTTTTTCTTTTTTCTGAAGGGCGCTGTATAAACGGTGACGGATGGAGTAGTATGAGCGGATTCAAAGAAGAGCATATTGATGGTTGCTTCTTCAGAGCAACTTACAGTGGGAAAGGTGGGGCTTATGATTTGACTGCTCATTACTCACTATTAATGCGGCGCAACGACCGGGCTGAGTCTCCCATGCGGTTGTGCACTACCCCCTCGGTTCTTAAATATACTCCGGAGTATTTGTCTTTCTAAAATATGTTGAAATCTCTGTTAAGACGAATAGAATATTTAGGAACGGAGGGAGTACACATACGAAGCAAAATGAGTGAATCTACACTCTAAAATATGCCCGTTTGAAATTTGTAAAAAGACAAATATTCAGGAACGAAGGAGTATAATTTCGTGCATGGCACATGGACCCGGATGATGAAGAGGCTTCTGGCAATGCTATCAAGCTTCCATCATTTGTTTACATAATTGACGTACTATACAAATAATTTTCCAGCAACATGAAATTGTACAATGATGTGAGCTTTCAACTTTTGTTTCGCGTGTCTTGCCAACGATGCTCTTTCGGAAACAATAAAAAACAACTTCCTTGCTAATGCATGTCAATTATTAGCAGATCAGAGCTAATAATTACATCACAACTGAAGACAAAGTTGTGAGAAGGTGTTAAATTAAAATTGATCCATGCTTTCATTGGCAGCAACGTCCCCCCAGCTCTGTCTAAATCAACAAGGCATGTTGGGAAAAAAGTAGCTGTCTGGAGCATGCAACATTCCGATCATTTTGTGCAGTTCCACTAAAATAGAGCTGAGCGTCCCTATTCCAAAGATATCAAGTGTGATTACGATAATAGAGGACTGCTGATGAAACAATAAACACACAAATAGAAGCCGGTCACCTTTGCGGTCTCTCTTAAGACTAACTAGTTGGAGAAGATTAGGCTCAGAGTTGGATGAGGAGGATAGAGCAAAACCAATCTCCCTTTGTGCAGTCGCACTGAAATGTAGAGACGTTGCCCGTGTGACATTTTAGTATAACTGCACAAAACACTCTTAAGAAAAAAGTGATTTGTGCAGTTCACCAAAAGGTCACAATAGCAACAAGGTGAAATGGATAGCCCTATTTGCAAAAAAGAGGTAGAAAGGAAACAATTACTGGCCAATAACAGTTGATGACACATGCGACGACAAAAAAGAAGCATATTCCTTGTCCTAAGGGAAGATAACAACACGGTTGTGTTTGTCTAAAACGGTGTGAGGACGAGAATGCAATATGGAAAGTACGCCGGATGAGCTACGTTTTGGGCAAAGAATTATGGAAGATCCACATGCAGCGACGTGGGAAAATAGGCAGTGGAGCAAGGCCGGAGGGGATACCTGGAGGTCGTCGGGATGTAACTAGGTGAGCGGCGGCGGGTGGAATCTGCGAGCAGGTGGCGTAGGCCCTGCCACGCCAGAGCTTGGTTAGAGAGAACGGTGTGTATCGCAGATCGGGATGTGCTGCCTCGGCGTCGTCGAACGGAGAAACGATGCACTTCCTTCCTTTCCCCCGGCGGACGGGATGCGGCCGAATCAGTGACCAAGGGTGAGAGAGAGAGAGGCCACCGCACTCCCTTTCCCCCGACGGACGGGATGCGGCCGGATCAGTGGCCAACGGTGAGAGAGAGAGGCCACCGCACTCCCTTTCCCCCGGCGGACGGGATGCGTCCGGATCAGTGACCAACGGTGAGAGAGAGAGAGAGGCCACCGGAGCCTTGTGTGAGATACTCTGAAGAGCGGACTACCTTTTCCTCCATAAAAATCGTTTTATATTCTGTGTACGTGCCATTGAGCGCTATAACTTTATTTAAAAATAACGCGGCAATGCGTCAAGTCGAACTTTGTTTCGTGCACGCGTGGTACATGACCTCCCTAGGTAAACAACCGCTACAGGCGTTCAAATTAGCACGTGGGCTGCCATTTCGTAAAGAAATGAGCTCCACCGTGTACCCGCACGGGTGTGGCTGGGCACGAAGCATGAGTACGTGCACGATGCACCTATTCTCTTCTTGTATACATACACCACCTACGTGGGGTTGTGTGAGAGAGATACACACGTAGAGAGATATAGTGTGTGGGTTCTTGAGAGTTTTTTTTGGGGGGGTCAATCAAAAAATTTAACATATGCAATGTGTGTGAAATAGAGTCCTGGATATAACATATATATAGAGGGGGCGATCCACGAGAAGAGAGTGGAGGTATCATCGGCTTGAGGTGTCTATAGTATCGAAGAGAGGGATGATGTGTGTGTGTGTCTGTGTGCGCGCGCGCAATCGATAAAGAGTGCCATTGAATTTGTGTGTGCCCACGTCAAAGATATAGAGTGGCTGGCCTACTGGAATGTGAGATGGGACATGTGCAGTTTGTCTTTGTGGCATGGATACCTACCTGCAGTGCTCGACTATCGGTGTGTGGTGGGGGAAGAGGGAGGCCCAATTAACTATAGAGGTACAATGGCTGGTATATGTGTGGAGGAGGAGAGAGGCCTACCTCATGTATTAAGGAGATCGGTCTGCCTCATGTATTAAGGGAGATCGATCGGCATCCATGCATATGTGCAGAAGATGAATAAGGTTGGGAGAGAGACAGAGCTGGAGTGTTGGAGGGGGTGGTAGTGGAGTTGCTTCTAACAAATGGTGGGATAGGCTTGCTAGACAAACGGAGGGCACACCCGCAATATCAATAAGAGAGGAGATGGCTGCTTGTTGTCTGTGCACGTGCGTGTGAGAGACGGGTCAGGAGGCATGCACGAATGATGAGGGGGACGATGTGGCTGTGGTAAGCAGACATAACTACATAGGAAGATCAATCGCCCTTTGTAAGAAAAAGGAGAGACATAACTTGTGAGGTACGTCGATCGATGGGGGGTAGTTAAAGTCGATCTAGGTATATGTTGGGAGATGATCGGTATACATGCATGTGTGTGTTAGAAGCAAATGAGGCACGAGGAGAAGGATAGAGAGAGAGGGATGCATGTAGGAGGTGGTACGGGAGGCATACTATATCGAGGGGGAGGAGTGTGCGAGTACGAGAATGATGAAAAGAGTGGTGGGAGTGAGGCATGGACGGTGACAAGAGAAGAGGGGAAGCTTGTGTTTGTGCTAGGCACACCTGGCTAGAGAGGCATATCGATCGATGTGTGCCGTAAAGAAGGAGCTGCGGGCCTACACACACCATGGGTGAACGACCTAAAGTGAAAACACGAATTTGCGCGATGGAGCTAGAGAATGCTGAGGGAGGGTGAGAGGGATGCGGACGTGTGCATGCACAAGAGAAAGTTAGCGCTAGCTACAAAGATAAGAGGGTTGTGTGGGTGTAAAAGACGAATAGAGATCATATATACTTCATTATAAAAAGCGAATTCGGATATTTGAAGAATTTATCATAGTGTTTAAAACCGACGGATGTGTGAATATATATAACGGTGATAAACATGGTGTGGTTATGAACATGGTATACTACATTTAATATATTTTATCTCTACTCTTATAAAAAAACAGAGTTGTTGATGATGGTGTGTCTGCCATCCTGCATTATAGGCTGTCTGATTTATATCTGGCAGATAGCAAGGAAACTTTGATGGTTGAAGTTGGCAACAATCATGATTGTAGATTCTTATTGAAATAGAGAAACGAATTCAAATTTAGTTCGAATTGCAGCGGTGGTATAGACATTTGGAATGCACTAAAATGTTGGTATGAGTAGGTTACATGCATTATACAGCAAGCGAAAAAATTTAATCGGACATAACATGGATTCATACTCCCTCCTTCCATCTACATAGGGTGTAATGAGATTTTTAAGACTGCCTTTGACTATTGACAAGATTAATAGTACATGACATGCACAATGTGAAAATTATATCATTGAAAGAACCTTTCACAGACGAATTTAACGGTGTGCTTTGTGTAAGTTGCATGTCATATATCATTGCTCTAATATTTGGTCAAAGTTAGCATCGAAAAACGCATTAGGCCCTATATAGATGGAAGGAGGGAGTAGCTTTGAATAGCATTTGTATAGTAAAATGGGGCAAGACTCTCTCTGTGTGTGGTGTGAATAGTTTTATTTTTTTCGTTTTCTTTTTGGTTGAGGGAAGTGCGAATTGATTTGGTACGTACAAGTACAATATTACGACACGTTAGGCTTGTCCCTGAAATTCAACCCGCGTCTTATTATATCCCGAAAATTCAGATATCGTGCTCCCAAAACTGGCGCCTTCACAACCCGTGCCTTGCTATCCCGAAATTACAACGCGCGCGAAAACTCCCTCCAGCTGCCAAATCCCGACACGCGAAATCCCCCTTCTAACCCTGAGCCGAAAGCGCCGCTAGTTCAAATCGGTGGGGGGTACTTTTGTAACACACCATACATTTTGGACAAGCGCGTTCCTAAGTCATGCTTCACCCCCTTTTCGCCATTCGAAATCCCAGGCCGCCATAACCTCTTCGCTCCAGCCGCGAAACCCCACCCTCCTCCATCCGCCACGTCACCGCTGCCCAGCCGGAGCCTCTTCCCTGATGACGTCGTCCACCACAACAGCTCGACGTCCCTCGTCCACCTCCCCGGATGAGGATCCGTCGTCCATCTCGCCGTCCCACCGGTTCAGCTGCCCCGTCCTCCACCTCCAAGGAGCTGCTCCAACAATCGCCTCGTCTATCGCGGCTGCTCCATCCCCACAGCGCCGCCTTAACCTGCTCCACCGGAACCGCAACATCCTCACCGACTCCTCGGACGAAGCCGAGGCCTACTCGGCGCCACCAAAGAGGTTGTACACTCATCACATCGCACCTTCTCCTTAACTCGACCTCCCGGCGCCGACGGTGCTCCATCCCGCACCCCCATGGAGCGGCTACCTTGAAGCCGGCGCCGCGGGCGACATCTCCACGGCGGCTCTCCCCCAGTGCAAGGCCCCTTCGGCGGCAGCGTCCATACCAGCCGGATCTGCTGCTACTGCTCCGGCTCTCGCTCGATCGCTCGCTCGCCCAGCTGCTGCTGCTGCTCACCCCCTCGCTCGTGCTGCTGCTCTGCTCCGATTAAGCCACACTTCAGTCGACTGAATCGACTTTTGGGTCAGTCGATTTTCAGGGGTTGGGGGGGCTCGCTGGAGTTAAGGAAGAACCATCCGCAGCGGGGACGGGGGCTCGCCATAGAGGTACCCCACTATCTATCTTAGGGTTTAGGGTGGGGGCGGGGGGCCTAGAGGGCTGGCCGAGGCGGCGGTGCGAGTTGTTTCGGGGCGGCGAGGCGGCGCTGGGGCCGGCGGTTCAGCCGGTGGTGGCTGGCGGCTCAGGGGGGTGCAGGTTGAAGATGAACTGCAGGCCCTCCCTAAACTACATGTCAAGTGCCTCTCTGCTACCATTGCGTTCAGTTTCGACAGTAGCATTCAAATTCCACAATAAATTTCAGTTTCGATAGTTCAGTTCAGAGTCAACAGTTTTTACCTCATCTGTTCTAGTCAGGTGGTTTTTGGTGATGTTAATTTTACATCATCTATTGGAAATGTTATTAGAATCCCACTTGAGATTGACGATGTCTGTCTTGTGCTGCTTCAGCCTTGACGTCTTACGGCTCACCGGAGCTGCTCCAACGACAGAACGATCCATCACAACAGAGCAGTGCCCTGGACACCGTCTACAGATTCCTCAGGTCTTCCTCCACACCTCTGACAGCCACCTCTGCCTCAACTGCTTCAGCGACCAACCCAATGATGCTGAGGTCGACACGGCTATGGCAAAGAGGTTGTACACTTGTTGCATCACTTATTACTATACATTCATGTCGATCCATTAGGGCTATTTTGGTTCAACGGAAAAACATTGATCCACTGGTTGTTACCATCACTCTAAATTTCTGCATGCTCTCCTTACATAATCTCACCATATTTTTTTGTATGCATGTCAGATATTGTACATAGTCATGCTGAACATGTAGAGAAAAGAAGAAGAGTTTTGCGCGGCAATACAATGTCATGCAGACATCGCTCCATGGTGGGTTCAATGGCAAACCCTCCCCACCCCTCTCTAGATTGTAATCCAGAGGAAGATATCTGTTCTGAGGCGGATTCGGACGCCGCTGACCACTCCTATTTACCCCCCAAGGTGTTTGCTCTACCTTGGCATGATGATGTTAGTCATATCATGCACATGTTGCCTTGCAGTGCCTACTTTTGACATCATATATGTCATCTGCTTAGTTTAGACATGTTCTGTAATGCCACATGTTTAGTTTCTATATCATATATGGGAATTATGCAGTCTCATGTCTTTTAGCCAGCCATAATATATGTGAAATGTGCAATGCCATCCTGTTTAACCAGGCATCATATATTTGAATGATATCTTGCCCATCCTTTTCTTCATTACATTTCCATTTGTCGACAATGTTTGTACATTAAACTACTCTTCCTATGAATCAATCATTTGGGTGGGAGATGGAAAATCTAGAGTGAAAACAAGGCCTTCAGAGTAGACAGTGCTACCTATCGAAGCAGATCTCTTGTTGGGTCCCGATAGCTCCTCAGAGATGGATTCGGAGATAGATGACCAGTCCTATTCCCCCACTGAGGTGTATGCTCTAACTTGGCACGGTTATACTGCTCACATCATGCATATGGTGTCTTGCATTGCATAGTTTAGACATCATATACACAATATTCAAAACCATGTTCTTAGTTCAGACATCATATCGAATGCCCTCTGTTTAGCATATAAATCATATATGTGAATTAAATGATGTGATCCTGATTACTTAGATAACATGTAGGTGAATTATGTCAGGCGATCCTGTTTAGTTATTCATCATATCTTTGAATTATGTTATGTTATGCTATCCAGTTTAGATAGACATCATATATGTGAAATTATGTCATGTTATCCATTTTAGTTAAACAATATACATGTCAACTATTTCATGCCCTCTTTTTTCCACACTATCTATTGCATCTGTCTCTCATACAATGTCTGTACATTCAACTATGTTTCCTGTTTATCAACCATTTGAATTGGAGCGGGTGATGCCAGTATCTAGCGGACTAAAAACACGGTCTTCAAATAAAACAGTGCTACCTCTTGGTGGAGATAGCACCCCGGTTGTACATGCACAAGAACCAACCCTACCACACATAACCCAAACTCTCGCAGATTGTACCCCTACTACGATGGACAGAGAACCGGCTTCACCCAATCTAACCCCAGCCGATAGTAACCCAGTTCCTGTTGACACAGCACCATCTCCACCAAAGAGCTCCCAAACAAGAGCAGTTAGTAAGGCAGCTCCGGTGCCCAAAGGGCCAGTACTATCACGGCGAACCCCAACTCCACCAGTTAGTACGCCTATTCCTGTGGAGGAAGCACAACCAGCTAGTCGTAGTTTAGCATCTATCGCATTTGATGTTGTTAAATCGTATGTGCGTATCTTCCCATCTTGGAAATATTATACTGAAGATGAAGGAAAATGCCAGTTGCATGTGTTTGTCCAGGAGTTATGTGTAAGTAATGTTATTCATGGCAATTACTTTGCTTTGTCCCATACATCCTACCTCCATGATGGTTATAATACATCAAATTTTCCCATTTTTCTCTATAGAGAAGGACCGGTTTGGAAACTCAAGATGAGGTAACCTATGCTAATACCTCTGCTATCTTCAAGAATGCTTGGTGGCAGTATCAGAATTACCTGAAGAAAACGTACTTCACCAGCAAAGAAACTCATCAAATTCCCTTACGTTCTCCTGAGACACATTTACTGGACGATGACTGGGAACGCCTTGTTCTGTACTGGTCCTGAACCAAGAATGTGGTAAGGTCTATGAGCTCATTTTCTATTTTTAAGTATTATATTCTTGCGTCTTACTGTACTCTGTTCATGTAGAACAAGTGCCTAAACCTGAAGAACCACTGTTCTAATTTAAGATTCCATTGCTACCATAGGACATAGATATATGTTTGTTTGATGCTTTTATTATATACTAGTACTTGGCAATAGAAGACTTGGTAGTTTAATCCTGTCCACCTTACTAATGAACTGGTTCACCGAAATGAGTTTCATATACTAGTACATGCTAAACTTGTTATGTGTCTGCTTGTTTCTTCTTTTAGAATGCTGACAGAATATTGGGGAAGAGTGCCTTATTAAGCAACGGTAAGGAAGTAATGCAGATAAGGTTCAGGATAGTGACACATCCTGTCTTGGTTTAGTGTTGGAGTTACTGGCCACTACCGCTTGCACAAGCTATTCAAACTCACTATCTGAATCAGTTCGGTTTGTTGAGTCTCAACTACAAGCTGAAAGACATCGATCAGCTGTACTGTGACAAGAAGCAGAAGGACTGTGGAAGTCCCTGGAGCATTCAGATGCATACTTTCTGGTGCAACAGCAAGCGTTGGAGGATTTTAGCACCAAACAAGACAAAGCTAATCAGCTTGCTAAGCTTATTGCCAGCATGGTGGATACCCAGGATAACGTTTCTTGAGCTCTTCTAAAGTTGTTTCAGTTATGCTCTTGTTTTGCTGCCGCCTTTATTTGCACTGGTGGCCAATTTTGACGGCCAGTGTATATGATATGCTGCTTTGTTCCCTATATTTGCACTGGTGGCGAACTTTGATGCCCAGTGGATGTAATATGTGTAATAGCCGTGATAGCCTAGCGTTAGTTGCTTGCTTATTTATTTCCTTGTTGTCTTGTTTATTTTTTTGCTTGTAGTCATTGCAGTTCTTTTTCCGCGGTTAACTAGTGGCTGCAATAACCTATTTTTTAAAACTAGGCCACAATAACCATGGGCTAATATTTACTGTAGTGACACTGGGCCTCCTACGGGCCGTAGAAATAGTGGGCCTTTTACGGGCCGTAGAAACAGTAGGCCTTCTACGGGCCGTAGAAACAATGGGCCTTCTACGGGCCATATCATCAATGGGCCTTATACGGGCCGTATGATCGATTGGCCAAACATGGGCCAATAACAGGCCGCATTATGGCTGTAAACGGTCTAGAGTTGGAATCGTCCGTTCATGGGCCGACCGTAACGGGCCATCGTTAATAGGCCGTATTTGATGACGCTATGAAAACGGCCCAACGTATTAACGGACCACAAACGGGCCGACTATAACCATGGGTTGAATTTGGCCCACAAGCAAAAAATGACAGTAACGGGCCGTAAGTAAATGAATGCTGGAAATGAGCCCAAGAATAAATGGGCTCTGAGCAGGCCGAAAGATAACATGGGCCGGAAACGGCCCAACGGAATAACGGGCCATTAATGGGTATAAAGTGATACACTGTTCATTACACGCCAGTTTCACCACGGGTCGTTAATGGGTGTAAAGTGATACACTATTCATTACGGGCCAGTTTCACCACGGCCCATTAATAGGCCAAGAGTTACATAGGGCCTCATATGGGCCGAAAGACGTCATGGGCCATACATGGGCCAGAAGTGAAAACGGGCTGGAATCATATTGGATGGCCCAGATGACGCTACTGGGCCTAATTCGGATAGGGCGTAACGGGCCTTGGGTTAGCGGGCTGTAAATGGGCTATATGCAAACAGGCCGTTAACAGGCTTTCCATGGGCCGGCCCGCCAGCTTTTGACCAAGTCAAATGGGTCGGCCTTTTCATAGGAATGGGCCTTTGTTGGGCCGTGCCACGTGTCGACGTAGCATAGGTGCCTATCTGACCAACTAACAAACTGACACGTGTTTCGTCCGGCCAATAAGAATTTTACACGTGGAAATTTCCCATTGGTCGGGGCTATTAACGGGTTATCGGATCCAAAACCCGACCCGATAGCTTAACGGCGTTCCGTTACGGTGGATGCCACGTGTCGGTCACCCTTGACGAAAGCACTTCTGTGACGCGCGATTTATCGTCATGGAAGTGGACACTTCCGTGATGATAATTTTGGTAATGTCATGGAACACTTCTACGACAGCACAGGTATGACTACCTTGGTTCTGTCATAAATTTGTCATGGATGTACATGCATGACAAAAAAAGCGACCTACTATGACAAACACGTATCATCACAGAAGTGTATTTTTTTGTAGTGGGTGCTAGTGGGTTGCTAGTAGTGTTAATTACTCCTTGTAGTTGATGCTAGTTGGTTTAATTGGTGGAAGATCATATGTTCAGATCCTATATGCATATTAATACCCCTCTGATTATGAACATGTTTATGCTTTGTGAGTAGTTACATTTGTTCCTGAGGACAAGGGAGAAGTCTTGCTATTAGTAGTCATGTGAATTTGGTATTCGTTCGATATTTTGATAAGACGTATGTTGTCTAGCCTCTAGTGGTGTTATGTGAACGTCGACTACATAACACTTCGCCATTATTTGGGCCTAGAGGAAGGCATTGGGAAGTAATAAGTAGATGATGGGTTGCTAGAGTGACAGAAGCTTAAACCCTAGTTTATGCGTTGCTTCGTAAGGGGCTGATTTGGATTCATATGTTTCATGCTATGGTTAGGTTTACCTTAATACTTTTGTTGTAGTTGCGGATGCTTGCAATAGAGGTTAATCATAAGTGGGATGCTTGTTCAAGTAAGAACAGCACCCAAGCACCGGTCCACCCACATGTCAAATTATCAAAGTACCAAACGCGAATCATATGAACGTGATGAAAACTAGCTTGACGATATTCCCATGTGTCCTCAGGAGCGCTTTTCCTTATATAAGAGTTTGTCCAGGCTTGTCCTTTGCTACAAAAAGGATTGGGCCACCTTGCTGCACTTTATTTACTTTTGTTACTTGTTGCTCGTTACAAATTATCTCATCACAAAACTATCTGTTACCACTTATTTCAGTACTTGCAGAGAATACCTTGCTGAAAACCGTTTATCATTTCCTTCTGCTCCTCATTGGGTTCGACACTCTTACTTATCGAAAGGACAATGATAGATCCCCTATACTTGTGGGTCATCAACACTCTTTTCTGGCGCCGTTGCCGGGGAGTGAAGCGCCTTTGGTAGGTGGAATTTGGTAAGGAAAAATTTATATAGTGTGCTGAAATTTACTGTCACTTGTTACTATGGAAAGTAATCCTCTGAGGGGCTTGTTCCGGGTATCTTCACCCCGACCAGTAGAGCAAAGAGTTGCTCCTCAACCTACTGAACCTATTGAAAATGAAATTCCTTATGAAGTTCCTTCGGGTATAATAGAAAAACTGCTAGCTAATCCTTTTTAGGAGATGGAACAAAACATCCTGATGAACATCTAATATATGTGGATGAAGTTTGTGGATTATTTAAGCTTGCAGGTGTATCCGGAGATGTTGTTAATTAAACGCAACTCTGAAGATTGGGACCTCGATAATGGTAAAGAGTCAGGTATGACACCTAAGTTTGATTGTGTTAAATCTTTTATGGATACCGATATTTTCCGTAAGTTTAGCGCTAAATATGGACTTGATTCTGAGATAGTGGCTTCTTTCTGTGAATCTTTTGCTACTTATGTTGATCTCCCTAAGGAGAAGTGGTTTAAATATCATCGTCCCATAGAAGTAAAAGTAGTTGCACCTATTAAAGTTGAAGAAAAGACTGTCACTTATAATGATCCTATTGTTCCTACTTCTTATGTTGAGAAACCACCTTTCCCTGTTAGGATAAAGGATCATGCTAAAGCTTCAACGGCGGTTTGTAAAAGCAATATTAAAACATATACACCTCCTGAGCAAGTTAAAGTAGAACCTAATATTGCTATTGTTAAGGATCTCTTGTCTGATAATATTGCTTCGTATCACCATCACTTTTATCTTTACCGTTTTTCTTAGTTCGATCCTTTTGGTAATATCTTGATCTAGTAGAATAAAGTTTTAGTATGATCTAGTTGTGAGTTTTGCTTTATGATCCTTCTATGTAATCGAGTCTGTGAACTATATATAATAAAGATTAGTGTTGAGTCAAGGGCTTGATTATCTTGCTATGATCTTGAGGGAATAAAATAAAAGAGAAGAAACAAAAAGAAATAAAGAGATCACATGGATCTTATGGAGTGACTTCACATATAAAGAGTATGATGAATAAAAGTTGTTGAGAGTTGACAAACATAGTTTGGGTCATCGTTGCAATTAATAGGAAGTAATAAAGAAACAGAGGTTTTCACATATAAATATACTATCTTGGACATCTTTTATGATTGTTAGCACTCATTAAAATATGACATGCTAAAGAGTTGATGTTGGACAAGGAAGACAACGTAATGGGTTATGTTTTCTTGCATCTGAGATAAATTTTATTGTTATGGATCATCCAGCATGTTGAGCTTGCCTTTCCCTCTCATGCTAGCCAAATTCTTTGCACCAAGTAGAGATACTACTTGTGCTTCCAAATATCCTTAAACCTAGTTTTGCCATGAGAGTCCACTATATATACCTATGGATTGAGTAAGATCCTTCAAGTAAGTTGTCATCGTTTCAAGCAATAAAAATTGCTCTCTAAATATGTATGATTTATTAGTGTGGAGAAAATAAGCTTTATACGATCTTGTGATGTGGAAGAAATAAAAGCGACGGACTGCATAATAAAGGTCCATATCACAAGTGGCAATATAAAGTGACGTTCTTTCGCATTAAGATTTTGTGCATCCAACCATAAAAGCACATGACAACCTCTGCTTCCCTCTGCGATGGGCCTATCTTTTATTCTTGTCTATTACTTCATGCAAAGAGTCACTGTGATCTTCACATTTCCTTTTTACACTTTATCCTTTGGCAAGCACAATGTGTTGGAAAGATCCAGGTATATATAGCTAATTTGATGTGAGTTTTCATGAACTATTATTGTTGACATTACCCTTGAGGTAAAAAGTTGGGAGGCAAAAACTATAAGCCCCTATCTTTCTCTGTGTCCGATTAAAACTTCATAACCATAAATATCACGTGAGTGTTAGCAATTGTGAAAGACTAAATGTTGGTTGAGTATGTGGACTTGCCGAGAAGCTCTTATATTTACTCTTTCCTATGTTATGATAAATTACAATTGCTTCAATGACTGAGATCATAGTTTTTTAGTTTTCAATGAAGTTTCTGATTCATACTTGAGTATGTGAATGAATTGTTACTTTAGCATAAGAGATCATATAACAATATATATGTTGTTGTTCTAAGAATGAGCATGATGCCCTCATGTCCGTATTTTATTTTATCGACACCTCTATCTCTAAACATGTGGACATATTTTTTGATTTCGGCTTTCGCTTGAGGACAGGCAAGGTCTAAGCTTGGGGGAGTTGATACGTCCATTTTGCATCATGCTTTTATATCAATATTTATTGCATTACGGGTTGTTATTACACATTATGTCACAATACTTATGTCTTTTCTCTCTTATTTTACAAGGTTTACATGAAGAGGGGGAATGCCGGCAGCTGGAATTCTGGGCTGGAAAAGGAGCAAATATTATAGACCTATTCTGCACATCTCCAAAAGTCCTGAAACTCCACGGGAATTATTTTCAGAATATATAAAAAGAATTGGGCGAAAGAAGTACCAGAGGGGGCCACCCACTGTCCACGAGGTTGGGGGTGCGCCTTACCCCCCTGGGCGCGCCCCCTGCCTCGTGGGCCCCCTGGTGGCCCTCTGATGCCCATCTTTGCCTATATGGAGTCTTTCGTCGAGGAAAAAATCATAAGCAAGCTTACGGGACGAAACTCCGCCGCCACGAGGCGGAACCAATCTAGGGCTCCGGTGGAGCTGTTCTGCTGGGGAAACTTCCCTCCGGGAGGAGGAAATCATCACCATCGTCATCACCAACGATCCTCTCATTGGGAGGGGGTCAATCCCCATCAAAATCTTCACCAGCACCATCTCCTCTCAAACCCTAGTTCATCTCTTGTATCCAATCTTTGTATCCAAACCTCAGATTGGTACCTATGGGTTGCTAGTAGTGTTGATTACTCCTTGTAGTTGATGCTAGTTGGTTTACTTGGTGGAAGATCATATGTTCAGATCCATTATGCATATTAATACCCCTCTGATTATGAACATGAATATGATTTGTGAGTAGTTACGTTTGTTCTTGGGGACATGGGAGAAGTCTTGCTATAAGTAGTCATGTGAATTTGGTATTCGTTCGATATTTTGATGAGATGTATGTTGTATTTTCTCTAGTGGTGTCATGTGAACGTCGACTACATGACACTTCACCATTGTTTGGGCCTAGAGGAAGGCATTGGGAAGTAATAAGTAGATGATGGGTTGCTAGAGTGACAGAAGCTTAAACCCTAGTTTATATGTTGCTTCGTAAGGGGCTGATTTGGATCCATATGTTTCATGCTATGGTTAGGTTTACCTTAATTCTTCTGTTGTAGTTGTGGATGCTTGCAATAAGGGTTAATCATAAGTGGGATTCTTGTCCAAGGAAGGACAGTACCCAAGCACCGGTCCACCCACATATCAAATTATCAAAGTACCGAACGCGAATCATATGAACGTGATGAAAACTAGTTTGACGATAATTCCCATGTGTCCTTGGGAGCGCTTTCCTTTATATAAGAGTTTGTCCAGGCTTGTCCTTTGCTACAAAAAGGATTGGGCCATATTGCTGCACCTTATTTACTTTTTTTACTTGTTACCCGTTAAAATTACCTTATCACAAAACTATCTGTTACCAATAATTTCAGTGCTTGCAAAGAATACCTTGCTGAAAACCGCTTATCATTTCCTTCTGCTCCTCGTTGGGTTCGACACTCTTACTTATGGAAAAGGCTACGATAGATCCCCTACACTTGTGGGTCATCATGCAACTCCCGGATATTGGAGGAATGCCTTGTGTGCTATCAAACGTCAGAACATAACTGGGCGATTATAAAGATGATCTACATGTATCTCCGAAGGTGTTTATTGAGTTGGCATAGATCGAGATTAGGATTTCTCACTCCGAGTATCGGAGAGGTATCTCTGGGCCCTCTCGGTAATACACATCATAAGCTTGCAAGCAAACGACTAAGGAGTTAGTCACGAGGTGAAGAATTACAGAACGAGTAAAGAGACTTGCCATTAATGAGATTGAACTAGGTATGAAGATACCGACGATCGAATCTCGGGCAAGTAACATACCGATGGACAAAGGTAATTACGTATGTTGTCATAACGGTTCGACCGATAAAGACCTTCATAGAATATGTAGGAGCAAACATGGGCATCCAGGTCCCGCTATTGGTTATTGACCAGAGAGGTGTCTCGGTCATGTCTACATAGTTCTCAAACTCGTAGCGTCCGCACACTTAACGTTCGATGACGATATAGTGTTATATGAGTTATGTGATTTGGTGACCGAATGTTGTTCCAAGTCCCGGATGAGATCACAGACATGATGAGGAGTCTCTAAATGGTCGCGAGGTAAATATTGATATATAGGACGATAGTATTTGGACACCGGAAGTGTTTCAGGGGGTATCGGGTACTTATCGGGTCACCGGAAGGCGTTCCGGACACCCCCGACAAAATATATGGGCCTTATGGGCCAAGAGGGAAAACACACCAGCCACAAGGGGCCGGCCTAAGGAGGTGAAGGAAAGGGGAGAAGGGAAAGGTAAGTGTGGTTTAGGATTCCCACTTCCTTCCCTCTCCCCCTCTTTCCTTCCCCCTCCGACAAACATGGCAGGGGGAGCGCGGCCAAGGGCAGGAGCCCAAGTAGGATTCAGACCTACTTGGGGTGCCCCTTGGCCTCTCCCCTCTCCCTCCCACCTATATATATATGAGGAGGGGGGCACCTAGCAGACACCAGACAATTGTTTAGCCGTGTGTGGCGCCCCCTCCATCGTTTACACCCCGGTCATATTTTCGTAGTGCTTAGGCGAAGCCCTGTGAAGATCACTTCACCATCATTGTCACCACACAGTCATGCTGACGGAACACATGTAATACCTCGATGTCTTGCTGGATCAAGAAGGCGAGGGACGTCGCCGAGCTGAACGCGTGCAGAACGCGGAGGTGTCGTGTGTTTGGTACTTGATCGGTTGAAGCGCAAAGAAGTTCGACTACATCAACCGCGTTGAGAAACGCTTCCGCTTACGGTCTATGAGGGTACGTAGACACAATCTCCCCCTCGTTGCTATGCATCTCCATGGATAGATCATTGCGTGTGCGTAGAAAATTTTGTTTTCCATGCAACGATTTCCAACACAATTTTCATCATGCATTCATATTCTTCAAATATATTATGATCATGCACTATTGGATTCCAAGATATAGGGGGATATCTTTGCAATTTCAACCTGCCATGTGCATTTGCAATCCAAAGAAAATTCCTCATATGCACATCTTCAGGGGGAGTTCCTCAATATCTTGTAACCAATTTCTTCAAACTCTGTACTTACACTTCAATTATTTTTACTCCTATTGAAAGCCTAACCAATTTGTCATCAATCACCAAAAGGGGGAGATTATAAGTGCATCAAGTGCCCTCCTAATGGTTTTGGAGTATTGAAGACAAATAGGTTGAGGAACTAATGTGTTTATGAGTATACACAGGAGAAAAAGTCCCTGGAGATTTTTTTTAACACATGGAAGATGACCCCTAAAAATGGATTTTTTTTTCAAGTGAAGAATTGGTGATGAAATTGGTGCAACCTTTGAAGAAATTGATGTGAAGACTTTGAAGGTTGAAGACTTTGTTTTCATAGTTTCTTTTCTTCTTCTTTGAGTCATAGGAAAAACTGTACTGTTAAAGGGGGTCTAGGTGAAAATTATTTCACATTTCCAAAGTGATCCTCAAACTTACTCAAACTCATACACAAAAGCCGCTTCGAGTGTAGCCTTTGGAAATCTCCAGTACAACTGACACATTTTCCAGTGACAGTGACAAAATTCATCTGGTCGCTGACGAATTTGGTTACGCTGAGAAGTTAGGAGTTCGCCAGTGCGATCTACCTAAAAGTGAGGAAATTGAGTGCCCCGACGAATTCGAGAGTTCAAATTTCGACCGTTGTTGCGCTGCACACCAGCTGTCGAGTGGATCCTTATCCTGACAACGGTCAAATCAGAGAAGGGCATTTATGACAATTCATGTCGGGTTGCCCCTGGCTGTAAATAGCCACCCCCACAACCACTTGTTGGTTGGCTGCTCCGAGATAACTTGACACTTGTCATTTGAGAGCAACCCATCCTCTGACGACTTTGAGAGAAACCTAAGTGAGGAAAAACCCAGAGCCAAAGTGATTGAGCATCATTGAAGAGATTGATATGTGTGATCCGACGCCTGTTACCTTTGAAGACTGTCATTCTTCCAGACGGTTAGGCGTCAAGTTTTGAGTACACCAAGAGTCATTGTAGTGTGCCGGTGATAAGTCTGTGAAGGTTTTGGAAGTCTACCTTGAAGACTTACCACGAGTGATTGGGCGAGGACTAAGTGACCTTAGCTCAATAGGAATACAGTGAGGACCGTGTCTCCTTTGAGTCGTGACTCAGACGCCTCAACCAAACTTACAGTTGATGGAACAACTGGAACTGGTCTACCAAATTGCATTGTCTTCACTGAGCCAACATAGTTTCAAATTCCTCACCCTCTCTTACATTATTCTGCTGCTGAAGAATTTGTGATCTATGCTTTAACGAATTTGAACTCAAGTATTTCATCATGCTATCTTTCATTTCCTCAGTTTTCATTCTTCATGCTTGTATGATTGTCTGATTGCATGTTCTTCACTCTTACATATCCTGATTGCATGAACTCTGATTCTGTGATGACTTAGTTTCCCTTGTGTCTTTATTTCTTCACTCTGATCTTCGTCAAATTCTTCGGAGTTTGACGAATTTCTAAAAATTTCCCATTCACCCCCTTGGGAGATAACCTGCGCTTTCAACTATGCAAATCACATTACATACGGGTTAAACTACGGAACCCATTGGTGATGATTTCTTCAATCACTAACAATTCTTTACCAGCAACCGTTTGCCCACAACACACACGGCTTATTAGGAGGAATCGTTTGTGTTATTATCGGTCTTCCCACACAATTCTTATTACTCACCTGTTTGCCACATATCACACACATCTGGTTAAGCCGAATCGTTTGTGTTCTTCTGGAACATTGCAAATAGTTAATCAGTGTGACATGTATGTTGTCTATGACACACATCTTGTCTTGGGTAATCATTTGTGTTATTTCCACTCATCGAAAACAGTTCATCTAAGTGACCTATATGCCATCTATCACACACAGCTTAATCTATCTAACCGTTTTTGTTGTTTTGGCTCATCGTAAACAGTTCGCATGTATCAACTGTATGCCATGTATCGCACACGCAACTCTTTTCTGTATCGTATTTGATGGATCCGCCATCACACATAGTTCATATTATTGGTGATGGTTTTATTACCATACTATTTGCGATTCATGCATCACACATAGTTTCGTCGATTGGTCTCCGATACATGTGTCACGTTAGTACCATCCTGTAGTAGTGACTTGCATATTCCTATGACGAGCTTCCTCAAACGCTCGAGGTTTTCATACACTTATAGCTCTAATGCATCTGTTGCATGGGAATCCCTACTCCTTGCATTGATATCGATTGAAAGACCTCTCTAATGCCTGATGATCCATCGGGTTGATGCGGGACTTCCTCAACTTTTTCTCTTCTCTTATAAACCCCTATCATCATTCTCCTCTACCATCCAAAGTGCTAAGTCTATGGCTCACGCTCAGGTATTGAGTGGAGTTGAAAATGTTGAAGCGAGAAAAAGTATGATACAATTGCTTGGTTTGGCACCGGGGTGTTCATGATTTATACTTTGTGCTAGGAAGACCGAGTTATGCCATCCTTACATGATTAAATGAGTAGGAATAATGTTCTTTAGCACTGTTTGTTTTGAATAGTAATGATTATTTGCTAGCATTCTTTTATATTATCGTTTTGATATCTGTTAAGTCATTGCTTCTAAACATTCATAACTAAAATAATTACATGATAAGACATGTTAGGTAGCATTCAACATCAAAAATTCTGGTTTTATATTTACCTACTCGAAGATGAGCAGGAATTAAGCTTGGGGATGCTAATACGTCTCCAACGTATCTATAAATTTTTATTTTTTCATGCTATTATATCTTCAATATTGTATGCTTTATATGTCATTTTATATCATTTTTGGAAACTAACCTATTAATTTAGTGCCCAGTGTCAGTTCCTGTTTTTTGCCCATTTCTTTGTTTCAAAGAAAACCATACCAAACGAAGTCCAAACATGGTGAAACTTTACTGTGAATTTTTATGGACAAAAAGGGACACTAGAAGATTAGGGGAGGGCCAGAAGACCTACCAGGGTCGCACAAGCTCAGGTGGTGCGCCACCTGAGCTTGTGGGCCCCTCGAGACTCCATTTTCCCTAATTCCAGTGCTATAAATTCCCTAAAATCCAGAAACCCTAGAGCAAGACCCAAAAAATTTTATAGCCGCCACAAGCCTCTATTCTTCCGCGATCCCATCTGAAGGCCTCCGCTGGTACTCTGTCGGAGGGGGGAATCGATCACGGAGGCCATCTTCATCAACCTTGTTGCCTTCATGATGATGTGTGAGTAGTTCCCACAGGACCTAGGGGTCCATAGCAGTAGCTCTCTTTTTGATCTTTAGTAAAATCATCTCTTCAGAGATCTATTCGATGTAATCTTTGAAGTGTGTTTGTTGGGTTTCGATGAATTGTGGGTTTATGATCAAATTATTCAATGGAAGTGATAGAGTCTTTTTTGAGATTTATTATGTGTGATTTTATAGCCTTGTATTTTTCCCGATCTATCCATCTTCTTTGGCCAAGTAGATCGATTTATCTTCAGTGTAAGAGGTGCTTGGTAGTAGGTTCAATCTTGCGGCGTCCTTACTCTATGACAGGAGTTGCAAGGCACCTATTTGTATTGTTGCTACTGATGCGTCTCCAACGTATCTATAATTTATGAAGTACGCATGCTATTATATTATCAACCTTGGATGTTTTATATGCGTTTATATGTTATTTTATATGATTTTTGGGACTAACCTATTAACCTAGTGCCCAGTGCCAGTTTCTGTTTTTTCCTTGTTTTTGAGTTTTACGGAAAAGGAATACCAAATGGAGTCCAATTGAAGTGCCAATTTTTGATGATTTTTATGGACCAAAAGAAGACCCCGGAGTAAAAGAGTTGGGCCAGAAGAGTCCCGGGCCATCCACGAGGGTGAGGGGTGCGCCCACCCCCAGGGTGCGTGGGCCTACCTCGTGGACGACTCGGGCACCTCCTTGGCGTGAGACCGATGATACGTCTCCAACGTATCTATAATTTTTGATTGCTCCATGCTATATTATCTACTATTTTGGACATTATTGGGCTTTATTTTCCACTTTTATATTATTTTTGGGACTAACCTATTAACCGGAGGCCCAGCCCAGAATTGCTGTTTTTGCCTATTTTAGGGTTTCGAAGAAAAGGAATATCAAACGGAGTCCAAATAGAATGAAACCTTCGGGAACGTGATTTTCTCACCGAATATGATCCAGGAGACTTGGACCCCACGTCAAGAAACAAAGGAGGGAGCCACCGGCGTACTCCTTCCTCCTATATATACCTACGTACCCCAAACGATCAGATACAGAGCCAAAACCCTAATTCCACCGCCGTAACCTCCTGTATCCACGAGATCCCATCTTTGGGGCCTGTTCTGGAGCTCCGCCAAAGGGGGTACCCATCACGGAGGGCTTCTACATCAACACCATAGCCTCTCCGATGAGTGTGAGTAGTTTACCTCAGACCTTCGAGTCCATAGTTATTAGCTAGATGGCTTCTTCTCTCTTTTTGGATCTCAATACAATGTTCTCCCCCTCTCTTGTGGAGAACCATTCGATGTAATCTTCTTTTTGCGGTGTGTTTGTTGAGACCGATGAATTGTGGGTTTATGATCAAGTCTATCTATGAACAATATTTGAATCTTCTCAGAATTCTTCTATGTATGATTGGTTATCTTTGCAAGTCTCTTCGAATTATCAGTTTGGTTTGGCCTACTAGATTGATCTTTCTTGCAACGGTAGAAGTGCTTAGCTTTGGGTTCAATCTTGTGGTGTCCTTTCCCAGTGACAGTAGGGGCAGCAAGGCACGTATTGTATTGTTGCCATCGAGGATAACAAGATGGGTTTTTTATCATATTGCACGAATTTATCCCTCTACATCATGTCATCTTGCTTAAGGCGTTACTCTGTTTTCATTAACTTAATACTCTAGATGCATGCTGGATAGCGGTCGATGAGTGGAGTAATAGTAGTAGATGCAGGCAGGAGTCGGTCTACTTGTCTCAGACGTGATGCCTATATACATGATCATACCTAGATATTCTCATAACTATGCTCAATTCTGTCAATTGCTCAACAGTAATTCATTCACCCACCGTAGAATACTTATGCTCTTGAGAGAAGCCACTGGTGAAACCTATGGCCCCCGGGTCTATCTTCATCATATTAATCTTCCAATACTTAGTTATTTCCTTTGCTTTTTTACTTTGCTTTTATTTTACTTTGCATCTTTATCATAAAAATACCAAAAATATTATCTTACATATCTATCAGATCTCACTCTCGTAAGTGACCGTGAAGGGATTGACAACCCCTTATCGCGTTGGTTGTGATGAGTTATTTGCTTTGTGCAGGTACTAGGGGATGCGCACGCAACCTCCTACTGGATTGATACCTTGGTTCTCAAAAACTGAGGGAAATACATATGCTACTTTGCTGCATCATCCTTTCCTCTTCGGGGAAATCCAACACAGTGCTCAAGAGGTAGCAAGAAGAATTTCTGGCGCCGTTGCCGGGGAGGTTCGTGCAAGTCAAGATTTGACTTCCAACAATGAGCCACTTCTGGCGTCTACGCAAAAGTCAACATACCAAGTACCCATCACAATCCTTATCTCCCACATTACATTATTTACCGTTTGCCTCTCGTTTTCCTCTCCCCCACTTCATCCTTTCCGTTTTATTCGCCCTCTCTCTCTCTATCCTCCCTTTCTTTTTCCGTTTGCTTGTCGTTATGGCGAGTCCTCTATCTTCTCTGTTGTCTCTCGAGAATGAAGTTCTAAATTTTAAGCAAAGGGAGGGAGAAAATCTAAAAGACGCTTGGTATAGAATTTGCAATGCTCAAAATAGATCTACCAGGAAGCAATCTACTTCCGTTCTTCTTCGCAATTTTTATGTAGGTGTTGCTCCTTGGTACAGATATGTCCTTGATACCATTACCGGAGGGAATTTCTTGGGTAGCCACACTTTTGATTCTTATAATGCTATGATAAATTTATTTGGCTCACCACCTCTTTTGGTTAATGGAACTGTATTAACTTTGGAGCATGTAATGCAAAGGCTTAAAATTATTGAAAATAAGGTTGCTACCGTAGAGTCAATTGAAAATTTGGATAAAAAGATCCACAACTGAATCTCTCAATATGGATCTAAAGTAGGAGTTACTTTGAAAAATATTAAAGAGAAGGAACTCATAGTTAATGAGAAAATAAATCATGATTCCACTAGAATCGATAAACTTGAGGGTATCATCACCAACTTGGGAACCGCTTTTTCTTCCGTAAAGAATACTCCAAGTCCTCCTACTAAAATTGTCAAGCTTATGTATGTTCCTAAAAATAAGGGTGAATCCTCTAGTAAGGAAACTGCGGATCTAAAATCTATAAGTATTCATCCCAATCTTGTTGTTATCATTAAGGAACCATTTGTTACAAATGAATTTTTCGGTCTTGTGCCTAAAAGTTTGATAATAACTAAAAATAAAGAAATTCCTAAGGATGGTAGATGCCTTATTGAAGAATTACCAACCAAAGATGGCAATACCTAGATCTATCCTTGCTTTTTATGCCTAGCTAGGGGCATTAAACGATAGTGCTTGTTGGGAGGCAACCCAATTTTATTTTTATTCCTTAATTTTTGCTCCTTTTTAGTAATAAATAATTTATCTAGCCTCTGTTTTGGTTGTGTTTAATTAGTGTTTGTGCCAAGTAGAACCGTTGGGAAGAGTTGGGGAAAGTCTTGATATCTTGCTGTAAAAAACAGAAACTTTAGCGCTCACAAGAACTGCTGCCATTTTTATTTGGAAAGTGATATTTAGTTAATTGTTTTTGCAGATGATTAATAGATAAATTACTCGCGTCCAGAAATTTATTTTAGAATTTTTGGGGTTCCAGATCTTGCGCTAGCTACAGATTACTACAGACTGTTCTGTTTTTGACAGATTCTGTTTTTCGTGTCTTGTTTGCTTATTTTGATGAATCTATGGCTAGTAAAATAGTTTATAAACCATCGAGAAGTTGGAATACAGTAGGTTTAACACCAATATAAATCAATAATGAGTTCATTACAGTACCTTGAAGTGGTCTTTTGTTTTCTTTCGTTAACGGAGCTCACGAGATTTTCTACTTTAAGTTTTGTGTTGTGAAGTTTTCAAGTTTTGGGTAAACATTTGATGGATTATGGAACAAGGAGTTGCAAGAGCCTAAGCTTGGGGATGCTCATCGCACCCCCAATATAATCTAAGGACACCTAAAAGCCAAAGCTTGGGGATGCCCCGGAAGGCATCCCCTCTTTCGTCTACTTCTATCGGTAACTTTACTTGGAGCTATATTTTTATTCACCACATGATATGTGTTTTGCTTGGAGCGTCTTGTATTATTTGAGTCTTTATTTGTTAGTTTACCACAATCATCCTTGCTGTACACAACTTTTGAGAGAGCCATACATGATTTGGAATTTGTTAGAATACTCTATGTGCTTCGCTTATATCTTTTGAGTTATATAGTTTTGCTCTAGTACTTCACTTATATCTTTTAGAGCACGGTGGTGGATTTGTTTTATAGAAACTATTGATCTCTCATGCTTCACTTAGATTATTTTGAGAGTCTTAAATAGCATGGTAATTTTCTTAAATAATCCTAATATGCTTGGTATTCAAGATAATAATAAAACTTTCTTATGAGTGTGTTGAATACTATGAGAAGTTTGATGCTTGATAATTGTTTTGAGATATGAAGATGGTGATATTAAAGTTGTGCTAGTTGAGTAGTTGTGAATTTGAGAAATACTTGTGTTGAAGTTTGTGATCCCCGTAGCATGCACTTATGGTGAACCGTTATGTGATGAAGTCAGAGCATGATTTATTTATTGATTGTCTTCCTTATGAGTGGCGGTCGGGGACGAGCGATGGTCTTTTCCTACCAATCTATCCCCCTAGGAGCATGTGCGTAATACTTTGCTTTGATAACTTGTAGATTTTTGCAATAAGTATATGAGTTCTTTATGACTAATGTTGAGTCCATGGATTATACGCACTCTCACCCTTCCACCATTGCTAGCCTCTCTAATACCGCGCACCTTTCGCCGGTATCATACACCCACCATATACCTTCCTCAAAACAGCCACCATACCTACCTATTATGGCATTTCCATAGCCATTCCGAGATATATTGCCATGCAACTTTCCACCGTTCCGTTTATTATGACACACTCCATCATTGTCATATTGCTTAGCATGATCATGTAGTTGAAATCGTATTTGTGGCAAAGCCACCATTCATAATTCTTTCATACATGTCACTCATGAGTCATTGCATATCCCGGTACACCACCGGAGGCATTCATATAGAGTCATATTTTGTTCTAAGTATCGAGTTGTAATTGTTGAGTTGTAAGAAAATAAAAGTGTGATGATCATCATTTTTAGAGCATTGTCCCAGTGAGGAAAGGATGATGGAGACTATGATTCCCCCACAAGTTGGGATGAGACTCCGTACAGAAAATAAAAAATAAAGAAAGAAAAGAGGCCATAAAAAAAGAGAAAGGGCCCAAATAAAAAAATTAGAGAAAAAGAGAGAAGGGGCAATGCTACTATCCTTTTACCACACTTGTGCTTCAAAGTAGCACCATGGTCTTCATAGTAGAGAGTCTCTCATTTAGTCACTTTCATATACTAGTTGGAATTTTTCATTATAGAACTTGGCTTGTATATTCCAATGATGGGCTTCCTCAAAATGCCCTAGGTCTTCATGAGCAAGCAAGTTGGATGCACACCCACTTAGTTTCTTTTTGAGCTTTCATATACTTATAGCTCTAGTGCATCCGTTGCATGGCAATCCCTACTCACTCACATTGATATCTATTGATGGGCATCTCCATAGCCCGTTGATACGCCTAGTTGATGTGAGACTATCTTCTCCCTTTTTGTCTTCTCCACAACCACCATTCTATTCCACCTATAGTGCTATATCCATGGCTCACGCTCATGTATTGCGTGAAGATTGAAAAAGTTTTGAGAATGTCAAAAGTATGAAACAATTGCTTGGCTTGTCATCGGGGTTGTGCATGATTTAAATACTTTGTG
This sequence comes from Triticum aestivum, assembly GCF_018294505.1. Taxonomy (NCBI): domain Eukaryota; kingdom Viridiplantae; phylum Streptophyta; class Magnoliopsida; order Poales; family Poaceae; genus Triticum; species Triticum aestivum. The sequence continues at coordinate 533,803,501 of NC_057803.1, forward strand.
TGGTGAAGATAGAGCATAGCCAGACTATATGATTTTGTAGGGATAACTTTCTTTGGCCATGTTATTTTGAGAAGACATGATTGCTTTGTTAGTATGCTTGAAGTATTATTATTTTTATGTCAATATGAACTTTTATCTTGAATCTTTCGGATCTGAATATTCATACCACAATTAAGAAGAATTACATTAAAATTATGCCAAGTAGCATTCCACATCAAAAATTCTGTTTTTATCATTTACCTACCCGAGGATGGGCAGGAATTAAGCTTGGGGATGCTTGATACGTCTCCAACGTATCTATAATTTTTGATTGCTCCATGCTATATTATCTACTGTTTTGGACATTATTGGGCTTTATTATCCACTTTTATATTATTTTTGGGACTAACCTATTAACCGGAGGCCCAGCCCAGAATTGATGTTTTTTTTGCCTATTTTAGGGTTTCGAAGAAAAGGAATATGAAACGGAGTCCAAACAGAATGAAACCTTCAGGAACGTGATTTTCTCACCGAATATGATCCAGGAGACTTGGACCCCATGTCAACAAACAAAGGAGGGAGCCACGAGGTAGTGCGGCGCGCCTACCCCCCCCCCCCAAGCGCGCCCTCCACCCTTATGGGTCCCCTGTTGCTCCACCGACATACTCCTTCCTCCTATATATACCTATGTACCCCCAAACGATCAGATACGGAGCCAAAACCCTAATTCCACCACCGTAACTTCCTGTATCCACGAGATCCCATGTTTGGGGCCTGTTCCGGAGCTCCACCGGAGGGGGTACCCATCACGGAGGGCTTCGACATCAACACCATAGCTTCTCCGATGAAGTGTGAGTAGTTTACCTCAAACCTTCGGGTCCATAGTTATTAGCTAGATGGCTTCTTCTCTCTTTTTGGATCTCAATACAATGTTCTCCCCCTCTCTTGTGGAGAACCATTCAATGTAAACTTCTTTTTGCGGTGTGTTTGTTGAGACCGATGAATTGTGGGTTTATGAACAAGTCTATCTATGAACAATATTTGAATCTTCTCTGAATTCTTTTATGTATGATTGGTTATTTTTGCAAGTCTCTTCGAATTATCAGTTTGCTTTGGCCTACTAGATTGATCTTTCTTGCAATGGGAGAAGTTCTTAGCTTTGGGTTCAATCTTGCGGTGTCCTTTCCCAGTGATAGTAGGGGCAGCAAGGCACGTATTGTATTGTTGCCATCGAGTATAACAAGATGGGTTTTTTATCATATTGCATGAATTTATCCCTCTACATCATGTCATCTTGCTTAAGGCGTTACTCTGTTTTCATTAACTTAATACTCTAGATGCATGCTGGATAGCGGTCGATGAGTAGAGTAATAGTAGTAGATGCAGGCAGGAGTCGGTCTACTTGTCTCGGACGTGATGCCTATATACATGATCATACCTAGATATTCTCATAACTATGCTCAATTCTGTCAATTTCTCAACAGTAATTCATTCACCCACCATAGAATACTTATGCTCTTGAGAGAAGCCACTAGTGAAACCTATGGCCCCCAGGTCTATCTTCATCATATTAATCTTCCAATACTTAGTTATTTCCTTTGCTTTTTTACTTTGCTTTTATTTTACTTTGCATCTTTATCATAAAAATACCAAAAATATTATCTTATCATATCTATCAGATCTCACTCTCGAAGTGACCGTGAAGGGATTAACAACCCTTATCGCGTTGGTTGCGAGGAGTTATTGCTTTGTGCAGGTACTAGGGACACGCGCGCAACCTCCTACTGGATTGATACCTTGGTTCTCAAAAACTGAGGGAAATACTTACGCTACTTTGCTGCATCATCCTTTCCTCTTCAGGGAAATCCAATGCAGTGCTCAAGAGGTAGCAATCGATGCCAAAATTCCTATAAATACATAAACCTCCAAAAATTAACCTAGATCGGAAGTTCCACCGCCGCAAGCCTCTATAGCCACGAGAAATCAATCTAGGCCCTCTCTGGCACCCTGCCGGAGGGGGCCATCATCACCGGAGGCTATGGAGGAGAATCTCGGAGGGGCCATCATCACCATGAAGGCCAAGGAACAGAGGGGGAACCTCTCCCCATCCAGGGGGAGGCCATTGAGGAGTAAGCACATGGGGGGAGAACTTCTCCTCCTCTCTCTTGGTGGCACCGGAGTGCCATCGAGAGGGAAATCATCGCCGCGGTGATCGTCTTCATCAACATCACCATCATCATCATCACCCTCATCTCTTTTACGCGGTCCACTCTCCCGCACCCCGTTGTAATCCCTACTTGAACATGGTGCTTTATGCCACATATTATGATCCAATGATGTGTTGCCATCCTATGATGTTTTGAGTAGATATCCTTTGTCTTTGGGTTGATTGATGATCTAGATTGGTATGAGTTGTATGTTTTACTTTGGTGTTGTCCTATGGTGCCCTCCTTGTCATGCAAGCGTGAGGGATTCCCGATGTAGGGTGTTGCAATATGTCCATGGTTTGCTTATTGTCTGCGTTACGTGAGTGACTGAAACACAAACACGGATAACCGGGACATGGCGTATGGGAATAAAGAGGACTGGATACTTTAATGCTATAGTTGGGTTTTACCTTAATGATCTTTAGTAGTTGCGTATGCTTGCTAGAGTTCCAATCATAAGTGCATATGATCCAAGAAGAGAAAGTATGTTAGCTTATGCCTCTCCCTCATATGAAACTGCAATAATGATTATCGGTCTTGTTAACAATTGCCTAGGACGATTCCGCACACCGATCCACCATTATTCCACACTCGCTATTTATAATATTTAGTAATATATTCTAACTTTATGATAACATGACCTATTTTTATATTTTAGCTCTCCGATATCATGCAAAGTTATCCACTTCATACCCACAACGTAGTTTTATTTCTCGTTGCTAGTTGGAAGCAAACGTTCAGTGTACGTAGAGTCGTATCAGTGGCAGATAGGGCTTGAGAGAATATTGATCTTACCTTTAGCTCCTTGTGGGTTCGACACTCCATACTTATCACTTCCACCTTTGGAAATTGCTACGATGATTCCCTGCACTTGGGGATTATCAAGCTCTTTTCTGGCACCATTATCAGGGAGCAATAGCGTGGGGTTGATATTCTCGTGTGTGCTTGTTTGCTTTCTTCACTAAGTAGATTTTGTTTTTCCTTTTTGTTTCTGTTTAGTTGTGGGTGAAACATACAATTTTTTTTAAAGAATGAAAATACAAAAAGAATTTACTTGCCTCCCATGCCTAAAAAGTTTTTCAAAAAGAGAAGTGATTGGAAAGTTATGCATTGAAGAAGTGAGGGTCGACCTTGAGCACTCATGTTCATGCTCACGGAAACAATGTAGAATTTTTCATGGAAGTTTCTATGTAAATAATTACCCCCTTATATATATCCATTGTATTATAAAAATAATGTGCCAAGCTTTGGTTTTAGGATGATTAGATTGCTTGTTTACTATGTGTAGAACAAAAAACATAAACTTTGGATGTAGCGCGTGATTTTACATTTTTTACTGGAAAGTCAAATGGATCTGAAACTTTGTGCACATTACTTCTGTACAAATTTTTCAATTTTTCAAATTTATTTCATAATTTTTGGAGTTACAGAAGTTTACTAAACCTCAAGATTACTACAGACTGTCCTGTTTTAGACAGATTCTGTTTTTCGTATGTTGTTTGCTTATTTTGATGCATCTATGGCTAGTATCGGAGGTTATGAACCATATAGAAGTTGGAATACAGTAGACATAGTTCTGATATGAAATTGGAATGAGTTTGAAACAGTACCTAAAGGTAGTGATTTGCTTTATCTTCTATATCTAAATAGCTAGTCCCCACTAATATATTTCTCTCAACATGCAAGCCTGCCACATCATCAAGCAACATGCATGGCAAAAGGCCCACCACAACATGCATTCATGCACATGAAAATGTCCACCTCAACATGCAAACATATATTAAATATTTTACAATACATTAATCAAACACAATAAAGCATATGGATTTGCAATTTTAGTTTTCGTAGTATCACTATTCACGTTCCATAGAAATCACATATTATCGAAATGTATTGCAAATATTCCTGCAACAACGTGCGGGGTATCATCTAGTTATACTAACGGATCTTACAAAGTTTTTGTTAAAGTTTTGTGTGGATGAAGTGTTCGAAGAACGAGGAGTTACCGATGTGAGAAGAATAAAGAGAGGCAAGAGCTCAAGCTTGGGGATGCCCAAGGCACCCCAAGTAAATATTCTAAGGATACTCAAGCATCTAAGCTTGGGGATGCCCCAGTTGGCATCCCATCTTTCTTCTTCAACAATTATCGGTATACCTCGGTTTTTGTTTTGTTCACATGATTTGTGTCCTTTATGTTTTTCTTTTTCTTTAAGAACCATGCTAGTATGAGATTTCCCTTCATCAATTTATAGAATACTTCATGTGCTTCACTTATATCTTCTAAGTATGATCTTATAGAATTGCTCTTTGAGCTTCACTTAAATCTTTTGAGTATGGCTTTATAGAATGCTTCGTGTGCTTCACTTATACCTTTTGAGCTTGGATATTGGTTAGTCTATATTAATTGTAGAATGCTCCATGAACTTCACTTATATCTTTTGGAGTATGAATAATACTATTATCTAAAGCGGGTTTGGAAGAGTGTCAACTAGGAACTAGTGATCCCGCTATTCCGAATGAGGAGAATTTTGCTTATGTGGAGAGTAGTAAAATTTCTATGCTCATAGATCACGAAAAGAATGCTTTATGTGATGGTAATATTGTTGAACTCATTCATGATGCTACTAAAAATTATTATGAGGGAGGAATACATGCTTGTAGGAGTGCAATAATATCAAGTTTCCTCTCTATGTGCTTAAAGTTTTGAAGTTATACTTGTTTTTCCTTCCTATGCTAGTTGATTCTTGTTCCCATAAATTGTGTGCTCACAAAATCCCTAGACATAGGAAGTGGGATAGGTTTAAATGTGCTAGTCATATTCTTCATGATGCTCTCTTTATGTTTCAATTCTTATCTTTTATGTGAGCATCATTGAAATTATCATGCCTAGCTAAAAGGCATTAAAGAAAAGCGCTTGTTGGGAGACAACCCAATATTTACCCTTACTTTTTTTGTGTGTTCTCATGATTAAGCTACTGTAGTAATCATGTATTATAGCTTTTGTTTCAATAAAGTGCCAAGTAAGACCTTTGGGAAGACTTGGGTGAAAGTTATTGTGATCTTGCTGTAAAAAACAGAAACTTTGCGCTCACGAGATTAGCTGCCATCTTTTTACAAAAGAGTGCGATTGTGTTGATTCTTTTTTCAGAAGATTAATAGACAAATTCCTCACGTCCACCAATTTATTTCATAATTTTTGGAGTAGCAGAAGTATTGTTGGTGTTCAGATCATTACAGACTGTTCTGTTTCTGACAGATTCTGTTTTCATTGCATAGTTTGCTTGTTTTCTAGTTTCTATGGCTTATATTTCTCAATATAATTTTTAGAAATGATATGGTACAGTAGGCATTGTGTGAGAACAATTATGAGCCTTGTCTTTGACAGTACCAAAGTGAATGATTTACTCTTTATCATACTAACCTATCTCACGAAGTTCCGTTAAGTTTTGTGTGATTGAAGTTTTCAAGCTTTGGGTGAGGTATCGATATGAGGAGAATAAGGAGTGGAAAGACCCTAAGATTGGGGATGCCCAAGGCATCCCAAGTTAATATTCAAGGAAGACTCAAGCGCCTAAGCTTGGGGATGCCCCGGAAGGCATCCCCTCTTTCGCCTTCAAAATTATCGGTATACCTTACTCGGAGCTATATTTTTATTCGTCACATGATATGTGTTTTTTTTGGAGCGTATTTTTAATTTTATTTGCTGTTGGAATAAAATCATTGGATCTGAAATCTTGAATGGAAAAAAAGAAAAAGAGAAGGGAATCCTCCCATGGCTAGTTAATTATTTGACTACTCAGTGTCCTTCACTTATATACTTTTTGAGTAGTTTGTCATTTACTCACGTGCTTCATATATATCCTATGAGTAAATGGTTGAATGAATTGAATATCATAAATCTGAATTTGTATATGTTTCATATGCATATACCATGGGGAGTAATGACTTCACACAAAATAAGTATAGGTAGTAAACTTATTGAAAGTTAGCAAACGTAGAATTGGTCACTTGAACAATTCATGAAAGAATATTGAAGGAAGAGAGAATTCACATATAAATTATACTATCTTGCACATCTTTTGTAATTGTGAGCACTCATTAAAATATGACATGCTAAAAGGTTGATGTCGGACAAGGAAGACAGCGTAATGGGTTATGTTTTCTTATATCCGAAATAAAGTATATTGTCTTGGATCATCCAACATGTTGAGCTTGCTTTCCCCCCTCATGCTAGCCAAATTCTTTGCACCAAGTAGAGATACTACTTGTGCTTCCAAACATTCCTTAAACCAGTTTTGCCATGAGAGTCCACCATACCTACCTATGGATTGAGTAAGATCCTTCAAGTAAGTTGTCATCGGTGCATGCAATAAAAATTGCCCTCTAAATATGTATGATCTATTAATGTGGAAAAATAGGCTTTATACGATCTTGTGATGTGGAAGAAATAAAAGCGACAGACTGCATAATAAAGGTCCATATCACAAGTGGCAATATAAAGTGACGTTCTTTTGCATTAAGATTTTGTGCATCCAACCATAAAAGCGCATGACAACCTCTGCTTCCCTCTGCGAAGGGCCTATCTTTTACTTTTATCTTCTACCCTTATGCAAGAGTCATGGTGATCTTCACCTTTCCTTTTTACATTTTATCCTTTGGCAAGCACATTGTGTTGGAAAGATCCTGATATATATATCCAATTGGATGTAAGTTATCATGAACTATTATTGTTGACATTACCCTTGAGGTAAAAGGTTGGGAGGCGAATCTATAAGCCCCTATCTTTCTCTGTGTCCGATTAAAACTTTGAACCCATAAATATCACGTGAGTGTTAGCAATTGTGAAAGATTAAATGATAGTTGAGTATATGGAGTTTGCTAAATCAAAGCTCTGACATAGACCCTTCCTGAAAATAAGATGAATTGCAATTGTTTGATGACTGAGAATATAGTTTGTTAGTTTCAAGAAAGTTTATGATCTATACTTTAACATGTGAATAGCTTGTTACTTGATCATGAAAAGTTTTATGAAAATGAGCTACTGTTATGATATATAATGATGCTAGAAAAAGTGATTGGAACTATCATTGATGAAACTTATGCACTTGCTAGCATTCACACTTCATAAATTATTTCTTTTATCATTTACCTACTCGAGGACGAGCAGGAATTAAGCTTGGGGATGCTGATACGTCTCCAACGTATCTATAATTTATGAAGTATTCATGCTATTATATTATCAACCTTGGATGTTTTATATGCATTTATATGCTATTTTATATGATTTTTGGGACTAACCTATTAACCTAGTGCCCAATGCCAGTTTCTGTTTTTCCTTGTTTTTGAGTTTACAGAAAAGGAATACCAAACGGAGCCCAATTGAAGTGCCAATTTTTGATGATTTTTTATGGACCAAAAGAAGACCCCAGAGTAAAAGAGTTGGGCCAGAAGAGTCCCGGGCCGTCCACGAGGGTGGGGGGCGCGCCCACCCCTCGGGCGCGTGGGCCTACCTCGTGGACGACTCGGGCACCTCCTTGACGTGCGACCGACGCCAAAAATTCCTATAAATACATAAACCTCCAGAAATTAACCTAGATCGGAAGTTTCGCCACCGCAAGCCTCTATTGCCACGAGAAATCAATCTAGGCCCTCTCTGGCACCCTGTCGGAGGGGGCCATCATCATCGGAGGCTATGGAGGAGAATCCCGGAGAGGCCATCATCACCATGAAGGCCAAGGACCAGAGGGAGAACCTCTCCCCATCCAGGGGGAGGCCATGGAGGAGGAAGCACGAGGGGGAGAACTTCTCCTCCTCTCTCTTGGTGGTACCGGAGTGCCATCGAGAGGGGAATCATCGCCGTGGTGATCGTCTTTATCAACATCACCATCATCATCATCACCCTCATCTCTTTTACGCGGTCCACTCTCCCGCACCCCGCTGTAATCCCTACTTGAACATGGTGCTTTATGCCACATATTATGATCCAATGATGTGTTGCCATCCTATGATGTTTTGAGTAGATATCCTTTGTCTTTGGGTTGATTGATGATCTAGATTGGTATGAGTTGTATGTTTTACTTTGGTGCTGTCCTATGGTGCCCACCGTGTCGCGCAAGCGTGAGGGATTCCCGGTGTAGGGTGTTGCAATATGTCCATGGTTTGCTTATTGTCTACGTTGCGTGAGTGACTGGAACACAAACACGGATAAGCGGGACATGGCGTATGGGAATAAAGAGGACTTGATACTTTAATGCTATGGTTGGGTTTTATCTTAATGATCTTTAGTAGTTGCGGATGCTTGCTAGAGTTCCAATCATAAGTGCATATGATCCAAGAAGAGAAAGTATGTTAGCTTATGCCTCTCCCTCATATGAAACTGCAATAGTGATTATCGGTCTTATTAACAATTGCCTAGGACGATTCCGCACACCGATCCACCATTATTCCACACTCGCTATTTATAATATTTAGTAATATATTCTAACTTTATGATAACATCACCTACTTTCATATTTTAGCTCTCCGATATCATGCAAAGTTATCCACTTCATACCCACAACGTAGTTTTATTTCTTGTTGCTAGTTGGAAGCAAACGTTCAGTGTACGTAGAGTCGTATCAGTGGTAGATAGGGCTTGAGAGAATATTGATCTTACATTTAGCTCCTTGTGGGTTCGACACTCCATACTTATCACTTCCACCTTTGGAAATTGCTATGATGATTCCCTGCACTTGGGGATTATCAGCTAGTAAGGGTAAAACGGTGGGATTTAATCACATTAATTGATTCTACTTTATCTACATTATTTCATCATGCTCCAAGCATTACTCTGTTTGTTATGAACTCAATACCTCAAGATGCATGATGGATAACGGTTGAGGGGTGGAGTAATAGTAGTAGATTCAGTAAGATTAACGGTCTACTTGTCTCAGATGTAATGCCTATATATTGATCACTCCATGAATATCATTATGCACTATGCTATCAATTGCCCAACAGTAATTTATTTACCCACTGTACCACGCTCATGAGAGAGAGGCCTCTAGTGAAATCTATGACTCCCGGGTCTACTCACTTCAAATTTACTAAAACTCTAAAAATACTTACTGCAATTTATTATCTTTTATTTTCCCTTTTACTTATCTATCTACAACTATGAAGATTTGATCCTTACAATTGATGCGTACAACGGGATTGACAACCCTCTTGCCTGTGTTGGTTGCACGTATTTGCTTTATTTGTGTGCAAGTACCGTTTTTATCTTGTTTGCTTTGTGTCTCCTATTAGTTCGATAACCTTGGTTTTTAACCGAGGAAAATACTTTCTGCTACTATACTACATCAACCTTCCTCTTCGAAGAAATCTCAACACCCATCACAAGTAGCAAGCACCCAAGTGCTCTTATGTATTTCCCATTTTCAAAGCATCTATCTAGTCTAAGCTAGACACTCACCCTCTTTTACCCATTGTTGTTCCAAATAAATATATATAACTTGAAAAACCGAGGTCTCGTAAACCACAAACCTCTACACATCCTCTGAACGTTGTGTGCGTGCACGATCTCTACCATTAGGCCCCAACCGCCCATGCGCCCATAAAATTTCATTAGAATCAATTTCAAATGACTATGGGCAAATCATACTGAGTAGCAAGGTATCGTAGAACGCTTCAGGTTTTGTCACGGAGTTCAATCCGTGGTTCATCATTTGTGCTGGGGAATCTCCATGTCCTCTCCTCACATGACCATCTACCTTTAGAAGGTATTGGTGGTAAGTCCGAACCTCCTCAACAATTCCATTTCTCCAAGAAAGAACAAGGCCGCTACCTTTTCGTCTACAATTTATTCGTGTTACATCTCAGTCTTTCCATTATCGACCCCCTCTTCTTTGTTTCCCAGAGGAAGACCAAGCCGGAATTGAGGGACCTGGTCAAGTCGCTCGGCTCACCAACTATCAGGGTCAACCCTAAGCCTCGACAATTCAGACCAAGATCTTCATGGCTTCGATCGGGCATGTACCACACGTGCAGGCTTCCCCGGGGTTGGAAATTTTAGCACCCTAACCAGTCACCACATCCCTCTACCTTTGTTGTCCCTTCCTCTTAGCCCCCCCCAATCCAGCCGAACCCTACACTTCCGCAGGGATCACTCATTTTCATGATACCCCAGAGACCAGATTGACCCGCAACGCCGCCCAAGAAACCCTAGAATCGTCCCCAGACCGCTTCAAGAGGCGAACTACCCTTCATTCGTTCTAACCACGTAAGTTTATGTAGTTTGAGTTTCACATTGGCAAAAATATTTTGTTGAAAAACATAGTCCTTTCCTTTTTGTGCTTATTAAAATCCATCGTCCCCAAATTGCCTATCTATCCAGATCCATCCGCGAGCGCACACACTGCTACTACCTATGAGTCAACACCAGACACTGGCTATCCGATCAGACGCCAACCACCGAGTACTATTCCGTGATTTCTGTCGAGTGAAGACCATATCATGGCATGATAATTGATGAAGCACGCCGTGGACAAAAGATAAACATAATCATACGTGGTGGAGGATAGAGGGGCTCCGGCGGGCCTGAAATGAAGCCGGTCTTCTTGGACCAAAGCGTGCGTTTTCTAGGGCAAATCTTCCCACCCCCCGCCCCACCACCACCTTGTCCCAACCCCCTTTCCCTCCCATGGGGTCTCATGTGTGTCCAGCTCAAACCCGGATTAAAATACTCCCTGAAAAGAAGAAGCGCACAGATTAAACTAAACCATTCTCGCAGGACACGAGCGAGGAAGGAGAGAAGACTGCCGCTGCCCGACCCGGCCTCCACACAGCGGCGGTGGCGACGGAGATCTTCCAAATCTCCCCGGAAATCCGCCGCATTGCTCGAGACCCGCGCCCGCCTGCCGGACTCCGGTAGGTTCCAGCCCTAAAGGCGCCGCCTTTTTTGAAACTTGTCGATCTGCTCGTGCATACCCATTGTAGGGCCGACCTGACGCCTTCCGGTTTTCTTTTCTCGTCCGTGGGTGCCCGTTTCCTAGGCTCAGATTTGGGGCGCGTTCGATCCGGATTGGCGCCGCTGCTGCTGCCGCTTCTGCTTTGCCTCGGTGAGTGGTTTATTTGACGCAATCTAGGGCCATTATTAGCGGGGGGCTAGGGAGGAGAAATGCTGGTGCTGTTCTAGCACGTTCTTGATTTTTTTTCCTGAGATTTGCGCTTAGATTAATGAAATGTGGCCTTCGTTACCTTGCCCTGGATCATGCTAGGGTAACGCGTGCTCCTGATTCGCTCCCTTGTCCAGTAATTTCATCAAATTTCTTCGACTCAGCCACCTCCCCCTGTTGATCTCAGCTGGACCCTCACCGGAGCGTCGCTGATCTGCCTGCCAGCCGTGGCCTGCTCCAGAGAATGCCGGCAGTCGACTTCCCTTGAGAGGGAAACCCGGACGGTGAGACATTTCCTTACTGTCTTTTGTCTGAACTTGTCTGTCTTGGCTATCACCTGAAACTTGCCTGAGCCTGCTTAGGCTGAGCAGTGAGCACCATTTTTGTTATTTGAGGGAACGACTGGTGTCTAACCTTTGGGTTGCATGCTTACTTCATTTAGTTTTTTTGCGCGCAAGTGGGTGATTCAAGCTTGTGCTCTCTGATACTGATGTTACTTATACCCTTTTTTTTGTCGATTAGCGCCTTTCCTATTCAGTTATCTTCCTCACACGTGTTGCGTTTACATAATTGCTTGGAAGGGACAATTTAAGTAGTGCATGTTTTACATTGGTGTATGCACATTTCATTTCATCTTATCTTATTATAAGGAATACATGATCTCAATGCTCCATTCAGACAGACTAATGGATATAAAATTTCAGAAAGAGAATAGACAAACAGAATTACTAAAACATATTCCCTCTGTTCAAATTTGAACTAAAACCACAACAATAATTATGGTTGGAGGGAGTAGAACAGAAAATAAAGACATTCTATTCTTCTCTTTTGTTGTTTTTAATGCGGAATATCTATGAACATTGTAGTAAAGGAAGTTAGAAAATGGCAATCAATGCTTCAATATCTGGTTTACTCTCCAGACTCCAGCTAATAGACGGGAAAATAATTTGAATGGGGCTTAATTTATCCAATTGTCCTGCTGTGTCTCCTAAAAACACCCATCATTTGGTTGGGGTAGTTTATGTACTTATTATAGATCATTCTTTCTCTAAGCACAGCTTCTTGCTGAGATTACATTTTTGCAATTTCTTACTTCTAATAATTGTATCTGAACTGTTGAGTTTTGGATCCATTGTCATTTGTCCAAGGTTCTGTGTTTAAAGGTTCCATCAGTCAAGAAACAGATAAATTATCTGCCGGTTTTCTTTAGGAATTGCAGTTACGACTTAAGAGGCAATAAAAGTACTCAGGGAATTGTTGATGCGTGGCTGGCTGACTCATTCTGAAAAGCGATCTTGGTGATGTTGGGTCTTTAGAACCTATTTGTATCGAGCAAACCAGAAGGATTAATTGATAACCTTCTATCTATCATGCTATTTGACATGCTGGCTAATTGGTACCTCACATTACGAAGAAAATTCGGTTCTACCTGTAAATTTCTCAGTCTGACTGGAGTGTTGGTTTGCTCTGTATCATCTTTTCTGTGCTATAGATTCTCGAATAAGAATTCACAGAAATAGTAAACCTGCCTTTTTTATCTGTATTCAGTGGCGGAGCTACACAGGGGCAAAACTGTGCTATGGCCCGCCCAACAGAAAGGAAAAACAGTGAAACATGAGGGCAAACTAGGCCATCTAAAGCAATTTGTATGCGTTTTTCTCTGTGCTAGCCCGCACAGGCCCGGCCAGCTTTTCCTAGCTAGCTCCGCCACTGTCTGTATTAATATTTTATACACCATATTAACATCACTAGCTGTATACATCTCTAGATTAGTAGATTTAATGACATACCATGTCAAAGTTTCCCTTTTCTGGAAATAGGAATTGCCATTCACATATTAACATTCAATCATCTGCCTAGTTTTATCTGTACGTTACTCCACAAGTTTCAATATTTTACTCCTTGACATTGAATTGCAATTTACCTCTCTTTACCAATTCATGGGTCTGTTTGTGCATATTATCTGCAAGGTATAAATCTAGTGTTAATGCTATTAATTGTTTATTTTTTCTTAGATCATGCTATTCAGATATCCAGACTTTGATACTATGGTTCTTGATTACTGCAGGTTGGTGCTTCTTTTTAGTCGGCCACTACGTCTCTGGTTCTTCAATTATGACAGCCATGGCTGAAGGGTGTGTTGGTCCTAGTGAGCTTCACTTGAAGAAAGAACTTACTGCCTTGCGAAAGGCACGGTTCCTGCGTGATCCTGAAACATGCTCATCCTGGAGGGGCCCATTGAGTTCTAGATCATGCATGACAAGTTCTAGCATTATAAATCACAATGAGATTGTTGGTAACTTGACACAAAAGTACACTGAGCCATCCGTCGGGCCTCTGAAAAGTGAAAAGAAAAGGAAAAATGTTTATCTTTACAATTGGAGGCATCACTCTAACAAATCCAGTGAAAGTGGGATTAATTTTGATCAGGATGACAGGAGCCTGGAAAGCCCATGCATTTCTAATGTTATGGACTCTAGGAGTGACACATGTCTGGAGGTTCCTGTTAGCATATATAGTGTCCAAGGCTCGAACTCAGGCACTCCTGTTAAAAGAACTATTAGGAGGGTGAGGAGGAGTTCATTCTCAAAGAAGGGAGCAATGCGAAATTCAACAGTTTCAAAGCTGCTAGATCTCCATGTTAACTCTGGTGAGCAGTCTGAGGATACTGAGACTTATAACTCAGAGAATCATGAGCTGCTTCAGAAGGGCGGCTACTTTTCTCGATCAACATCACCGTTGTTTGCTGCTTCTGGATGTCTCAGCTCATCAAATCCCTCTAAGCTGTTGAAAATGGCAAGAAGAGAAGGATCTTCCTTTTCTTGCACTCCGGTCTCCACTAGCTCTTATTACAGGTACAGAGGCAGGAATCCCAGCACTGTTGGCTCATGGGATGCAACAACTGCTGCTTCACTTGATGACGATGGGCTGAACCAACAAGCACCGCTGAGAAGTCAAAGGTGTGGTATTCCATATTGGTCAAAGGGGAGTAAACAAAGAAGCTGTTCTCCTTCACTATCTGATACACTTAGACGAAAAGGAAGCAGCCTGTTGTGTGGAAGTCAGACAATGCACAGAAGGAAGAGATCATCTGGCTCCAACAAATGTGGATATCTTAAAAAATCTTCCCAAGGCGAGCCACTCTTGGGTGATAGTTGCCATTTTTCTTACTCGTCATTTGATTCAGCAAGCGAGGGAGTTTCAACCATATTTGGAGAACTAGATTTAGAAGCTTTGAGCCGGTTGGATGGCAGAAGGTGGTCAAGCTGTAAAAGCCAGGATGGGATTGCTGTGCCTTTGAGTGGAGCTGATCATGCAGTTTCAGACCAGAGAAGCTTGAGCCAGAAGTACCGTCCAAGATCATATCATGAAATTGTTGGTCAAAACTTTGTAGTACAATCACTTAGTAATGCCATCATAAGGGAGAGAATAGCCCCAGCATACCTGTTTCATGGGCCTCGTGGAACAGGAAAGACTTCTGCTGCGAGAATCTTTTCAGCAGCTTTAAGTTGCACTGCTAATGGAGAGAATAAGCCCTGTGGGGTTTGTATGGAGTGTAATGACTTTTTCTCCGGAAATGGAATTAATCTAATTGAAGTTGATGCTAGCAATAGAAAAGGTATAAACAGAATTAGGCACTTGATTGAAAACATACCAGCATCAGCAACTTCTTCACGATACAAGGTGTTTGTTGTTGATGAATGCCATATGGTATCTTCTAAAGTCTGGTCAGCATTCATGAAATTTCTTGATGAACCATTACCTCATGTTGTATTTATATTCATCACCATAGACCCTGAAAACCTTCCTCGTGCTGTCATATCACGTTGTCAGAAATACATGTTTTCAAAGATCAAAGACATTGACATAGTCTGCCGGTTGAGGAAAATTGCTGTGAAGGAAACTCTTGATATCGAATTGGCAGCTTTAGATTTGATAGCACTAAATTCAGATGGATCGCTAAGAGATGCAGAGACAATGTTAGATCAGCTGAGTTTGCTAGGGAAGAAGATCACACCGTCACTTGTAAATGATCTGGTGAGTTATTTTTAGGTCATCCGCTATTTTCTTTTTAGTGTCACCCGTTCTTTGTTATTAGTACTGTTTTGTTGTGGTTTTCTTTGAGACTTGTACATGTCTAAAACTCTAAATGGAGACTTTTATGTATGCATATAAGTTATTGTGTTTAAGTTCCACTGACAGATCATGAATGCACTTGGATAATTACAATACAACATGTCATCACATATATGTCCTGCACAAGTGTCTTGTTTGACTATGTTTTCTTTGCTCAAGGTTATACTCTTCCCTACAGTTTTGTGAGTGTTAGGTTTATGTTTTGTCTGGCATAAACAGTTTTTTGGAACCATGCGAGCGAACTGCGTGTGATCATATATTAGAAGAAGAAAAGAAAAGGTCCAAATATAATATAACAACGACCGATCGACCATCAAAAAACACAATATCCTCTAGGACCTAAAAAAGAACGACCACTCCTGATACACCTTTTTCGAACTATGCAAGCGAACTGCATGTGATCATATACTAGAAGAACAACAGAAAAGGTCCAAATATAATATAACAACGACCGATCGACCATCAAAAAACACAATATCCACTAGGACCTAGAGAAGAGCGTCCACTCCTGAACAAAATTAAACAGTCCTGGGCTCCTAGCAGAAGCAGGCCTGATCCAGTAGCTACGTTGGCTTTAGTCTGACTAATGACATAGAGAATAGGAGAGAAAATGCTTTCAAAGACACGATTATTTCTCTCCCACCAAATAGCTCAGACGACCAAGATGCAAAGTCTATTGTGTTTCTTTCTTTTGTCTCCCTGAAGAGTTCTTCTAGCAGCGATCCATGAAGATGTAATGTTTTGTATGGCACAAACACCGGCAAATCTTTCAATCAGACAATTAATGAACTTATTTTTTTCCAAACAGCACACTATTTTTTTACTGGACCATGTATGATGCTTTTCATGGAGCTCACTTTATCAAACAATATTCCAACCCTTGCTTGTCCAAACAAAATTGCAAAGAAATTAGCATATAATAATGATCAAGATTACCTTCAGAGGCTGCGCGACTTCTGTGATTTAGCATATAATAATGGCAGATTCTCTGTAGCCTATCGAAATCCAGAATGATAACCTCAGCAACAAAATCACCTAGCAGCTAGCTGATATCAAAATTAACTGAATTTCTTGATCTGTTAAACAAACCCAACATGAATATGATTTCTGTTCTTTGCTTGTTTGCAATTTTAAATATGAAAATAGTTTCCCTATTCAAATTAATCACACAAAGGTTGAAATTATATTTTACAGGTTGGGGTTGTTTCAGAGGAGAATTTGCTTGATCTTCTAGAGATAGCTATGTCATCAGACACTGCTGAAACAGTCAAAAGGTCAAGAGAACTGATGGATTCTGGGGTTGATCCGATGGCATTAATGTCTCAATTAGCTGGGCTCATAATGGACATCATTGCCGGGACCTATAGATTAGCTGACCCTACGTGCGGTGAAGGAATTGGTGGTCGAAATAGTAAGTATTTCAACTGATGGGTGCAATTCTTTCAAGCCATATTTATTGAATTATTATCATTTATGCTTCATTTGTTATGCAGCAAGAATCATTCAGTGTCATATTGAGTAGATCAAACCACTCTCCTCTCTTATCTTTTATTCTGGGAGTGTGCACTGCTCCTTTTGGAGTTTGACGTCCTTTATTTTGGGAAAATGTCAGTTTTCGTCCCTTGAATCTGTCCAGTTTGATAGTTGAATGCGTGATTTCTCTGGTTTTAAAGAGAGAGCTGGGGGGAGGGGGGATTTGAGTATGGTCTTTATCTATTATTATTTTTAGACTAAAAGGGGGCCTTTTTCCTTGTTCTGAAAGACATCGCATCATATTGATGATCTTATGCCTTACAGGTGCTAGTTAATAATTTTGTTTATCTTTGCAAGTGCAATGGTCTTTTTTTTGCAGGGTGAAATTTCACTTTAACTATTATGGATAATAGTTAATGACATTCTCAAACAAAGTCTACTGATACAGTGATACTTTTGTGTTATACTGCATGCATCAGTAGTCATGCTAAACTGATCTAGTGATGTTTTGAAGTTTTAGTTATGAAGGAAAACATATATTGATCTACCTGAATCATATTTGACGGGTATCATGTTCTTTTATTTATAATCTAAATCCATTTTTTTTCCTGCGCCTGACTTTCACCAGTAATGACTTTAAAATGTGTAGTCCCTTATCAAATGTTATTTCAACATTAAGTATATGACAAGACTAGGTTCGAAAACAATAGACTAATAAGTGTCTCACTCAGTGAGCTGTATTTCTTCTGAATAACTTGAGAAATGTAAAATTGATGTGGTTTTCCCCCATGACGTACCACTACAGAAATAAATTGGTCATGTACTTTTTTTTCAGGAAAGTTGAGTATTTCAGTTGTGCATGCCATTATTATTAGTTTCTGCTATCATACAACTACCAATCAAAGTGTTACACTACCCATGTGCAAAATACCTTGGTGCTGAAAAACATATACAAATTTATATCAACCACTTGCCTACAAGACTTATGTTAAAAAAATAAAGAAATGTATATGATATAGTGCACTACCTCCTATCATTATTTATTTTGTTGCTTATCTAATGTTTTAAGCACACTTTTTCCTCCTGTAGTAACTGATGCCGAGTTAGAAAGATTACAACAAGCATTGAAGATTCTTTCTGACGCTGAAAAGCAGATAAGACTTTCCAGTGAGCGTTCAACATGGTTCACTGCAGCTCTGCTCCAGCTTGGTTCTGGGCATGATTCAGAAATAACCCATTCAAGAAGCAGCAGTAAACAAAGTGCTAAAGCAGCCAGTGAGACCATGTTAGAAGCAGTAAGAGAATCCTCTGCAAGCAGGAGTGTGTCTCATCCTCTATTTACTATTCGCGGTTCAAGGAAAACATTGGACCACAGAACAGCCAGTGGGCACTCCAGTCCTCATGATCTTGCTTCATTATCTTCCCGGATGAGGCCCAGTGACAACTTAATTTATGGAGAATGTAGATCTGTTGATAGAGTTCTATTGGATTCTGCTCAAGCAAGTAATTCTACTGAGCAAAAGCCTATAATTAATGGAAGCTCAGACCTTGTCCAAATTTGGCGAAAATGCATAGACAATTGTCACTCAAAGACGTTGCAGCAGCTACTCTCTGATCATGGGAAACTAACATCCATCAAAGAATTTGAAGGTGTGTTTTCTTTCTTGTGTTTGCATCATTATGCATTTTTGGTCCTTCATCATCGATGCTCTTTTTAGGGTTGGTCCAAATCAGGCGTGTAATGGTCCTGTAACTTATCAGATTCAGCACATTTTTAATACTAAATTTGGACTAAACCTGTTATTTGAGCATTTCAAAGGATTTAGAAATTTAGGTTCAATAATGAACTTCCATGAAAGTTGATGGACGAAAAAGGGAGATTTCTTTTTCTTTATTCTATTATTATTCGTAGTGTTTGACTAATGTAAAATAAAGCTGTTCACATACCCTATTTGATGAACTTCCATTTCAGGCTATTTAGTTGCTTTCATATCATTTGAGGACAGCAAAATAATGTCTCGTGCCCAAAGATTTGTGAGTAGCATCAGAAATTCGATGGAGACAGCACTGAGATGCAACGTGGAAGTCAGAGTCGGTTTAATGTCTGAATTTCTTGCTGGACGACTCAAGCTTGAGGTGGACCTGGAAGAAAGAGCTGAGCCTGATGTCTTGAGTTGCTCAACAAACAGTGACCGACTAAAGGGAATTCTTAATGCCCCAAGAAGCTTAGGGTATTCTGAAGAGATCGAAAAAAAACTGGAGAAATACAGCAATACTTCAGCTGCCGGTGGAGGGGTGCAGTCAGACATCACTGAAGGAAATGCAGGAATGCATAGGGCTAGAGGGCAAGGAGTCCCCGCTGAACGATCAAAAGCAGTAACTGTTGAGGAGCAAAGGTTAGAGAGTGCATGGCTCCAAGCTGTTGAAAAGCACACACCTGGGGTGAGACCTGAGAAATACCAAGTTGTGCCACAAACTGGTGGTGGTCAGTACCACAAGAAGTCCTCACTGGCCACTGTTGTGCCCTCAAGGAATATTGACAAGGATTTGAGTAATGGATTGAAAGCTTTAAAGATCAGTGAGAGTCATGGTTCCCAGAAGGGTCAGAATGTAGGAATGGAGAATGGATTTGTGATTTCACCAAGCCTCTTGCACAGTAATAATGAATTGGCAAATTGCGACAACGAGAGTGTGTAAGTAATAAACTAACTTATTTATGTGTTCTCTGCATGAATCTAGCATTTGTCTTGTCTTTAGAACAGTAAGATTCTTACTAGAAAGAAGAAATAACTGCAATCAACCCTTGTACAAGACAATACGACTTTATAAAGTTTAGTTTGCAAATGAAGTCCTTTTTTCTTTTGTTGGTCACAACAGCTGATGCAACTCAAGAAATTGACACTGAAGGCTGTAAAAGATATTCGAGCTTGACTCGTTATAGGCTTGTCTTGAGACCTAAACGAGTTGAACTCAAGCCTAGCTGCAGGCTCGCGCGCTTGCCAAGCTCGAACTTAAATAGTTCAGTAAGGCTCGGTAGATGGTGTACTCTGCAGTGCACCGTCACTTTCCTTCAAAATATCATAGGATCTTCGCCTGCTCAGCAGTTCTAGCCCACCTGTTCTCCCTACCTAATAAAACATGTGGAAGCACATATGAAGTTTTTTCATGCGCCGTGGAAGTTCAGGCCTAAACGACCACGCAACTCATTCAGCCTTTTCTATCTGCGCGGTAGCATAAGCATTCACGAGTCCATCTTTATTGCTCATGCATTGTAGCATTCAGCCTCACGAGCATCTACTAAATGTAATTTGCTTGACGAGCCTAGCCCAAGCTCACCTCTAAGCTCAAAGTGTAAATTGACCTCGGGCCGAGCTGGGATGTAGCTCGTTTACAGCCCTACACTGAAGCGTTCTATTCTACCCCCAGTTTGGACAAAGTACTGTTTTGTTACCCCGCAAAAAAAAGGGCACTGTTTTGTTAAATTAATTTTGGTAGTATTCTCCTGCATCATCTGCAACTTAGCTTACATCTAGTAGATGCTCCTTTATGCATATTGTTCGCATTTTGTGTGATTGACCTACATGTAAATTGCAGGGCCTCTGAGTCCGGAGCACCAGGTTGTCATGGCCTCTTCCCCTGCTGGAAAACTGAAAAATCAAAAAGAGGAAAGGTGCATTGATCGTAATCCCTATGTAGATATCTCTTTTGGCCGTCTCACCTCACAACTTCATCCGATTTGGCGATTTCATTTTGCGTTTCAGGCAAAACGGCAGACTCGTTTGAAGCCATCTTAATCTGGGAAGTTATAAAATGACCACTGTCGTTCGAGCTGCGGAAAACAGTTGCTAATACCAAGAGAACGCAAGGAACCAGTTGTCATATTAGGTCGCGGCTGTGACCTCGCCTGACGCTCTCTGCTGATGCAAGATGGCTGCATTTTCGTCCTAACGACTTGGTAGAGCTCATAGTAGAAGAACTGTGGCCGGGAATGCAAATTTCAGAAAACTGAAGGGTAGTAGTTGATTGTTGTTTACAGAACATTTTGATTTGCCCAGTGTTGCTCGCAAGCATAGGATAGTCGATTGAAGAAGCTCAGTCTAGGTTTCTAGTGCATTGTTTCTTGATGATAGTTGCTTTTATTTCGATGTATTTGACTGCATTTCAGTACACACCCCTTTAGTCATTGTCGCAACTTTCTGTTAATAAGAAGAAAGAACTAAGAGAATACAAAGAGCTTTGTTCTAACAATGATGTAGCACTAGACAGTATATGTATCATGTATGTTAGTATGTACACTTCAAAGCTAGCTACTGATTCCCAGCAAAAAAAAAGTAGTGGTCGCCGGCTACGGGTAAGGGTCTGTCCAGGATGCGTCGTCCGCCGCGGCCTCCTTCCATCTCCTGTTGAATATCTGCATCTCGGTGAACGATCGCCGCCTCACGGCGGCCCGGAACGCGGCGGCCTTGCCCTCGGCGCCGCCCGAGGGTGGGGACGCCCCTGTGGAGGACGTACTCGCTGTCGACGACGCCGACCTTGAGCGTCCGGTCGCCCTCCGCGCAGTAGCCGAGCTTGTAGTCGAGGCCCCACGCGTGCACCAGGTCGTTCTGCACCATGCCCCAGCTGCAGCGCCACGCCGCGCGGGAGAACACCGGGACCATGATCTCCACCCACCCGGCGCACGGCGGCCCCGTGCTGCTGCCGTCGCACTCTCCACCTCCCCAGCCGGCCGCCGGCTTGTAGAACCGCCTGTGCACGCCGCCGCCTCCTTCGGCTCCGGGCCTCGGCAGCGCGCGCGTCGTGATGCCGTGGTGGATCTCCGACCGGCGGTCCAGCGCCGGCTGCGATATCTCGAGCCCTTCTCTCCTGACGGCGTCGAGGTACACGAGCGGGTCGAAGGCGTCCACCTCGACGTCCTCGTCCCAGAGGAAGACGTAGTCGTACGCCGCGACCACGTCCGGGTGCAGGAACCTCTTGGCGAACCACCACTTGGTCTGGCCGGGCGCCGAGACGTGCACCGCGCGGCGCGACCACTCGAGGTCGCCCCACCGCTCCTCGCCGGCCCCGTCGTAGTGGAACAGCATCACGGTGAACCGGTCGGCGGGGAACTTGGAGACGAGCTTGTCGACGGCCGCCTTGTTCTTGATGCCCACCGGGATCGCGAGGAGGCTCTTGGACGGCCTGCCGCCGCCCTGCTGCTGCTCGGGGTCGCCGACCATGGGCACCATCTCGAGGTCGGACGTGGCTTGCACGATGCCCCTCGGCAGAGCCGAGCCGCCCGGCGACGGCTCCTCGGATTCTCGGTGGACGGCTACGCGCAACAGTTTGCGGGGCATGGACCTGGAATCCTCGGATAGTTCGCTCGCGCGTGACACCCACGGGTTGCAATCCTTGTGATGAAGCTTGAAGCCTGCGCCGGCGACGAACAGCAGCACGAGGAGGAACACGAGCGCCACCGGCAGCGAGAAGCGCTTCTGCGACGCCATGGACCGATCCACGCGAGGTGAGGCAAAGCGATCTATAAGACTATGACGGGTTCGAGCTTGTGCTGGTGCTATATATCGCTGGTCACCACTATATTATGCTGGAGTTGCACGTACATCAGACCGAGACTGATCTGCAGTCGGCTCTGGAACACAATCTGTTCAGCAATCGGACAGGCGATGCAAATCTTGGACGCCCGTCGACCATCCAAGCCGTATGTCTGTAGCTCTAAGTTTCGTGGGATCTGATTAGTATTAGTCAAGTAATGCTCATGGGAACACAATGAAGATCTGATGGGGTATAGAAACCACACATGGAAAAGGAAATTAAATAAAAAGAAAAACAACTGAAAATTGGAAATAAAAACGAAAAACCAAAACAAAAAAATGACTTATAAATAAAAAGGAGAAAGTAAAAGAAAAGGAAACTGCAGAAACCTGAAGAAATGAAGAAGTTGGAGCGCATACGTTTGTTCTTGGATTTAATTTAATGTTAAGAAATTCATGTTAAGCTTTCCATGTGAGGCAGACTGATACCGGGCCTCACGACGACCGAGTAGGCCATGCAAAACCTATTTTTCTTTGGTCTTTTGTTCTACTCCCTCTGTTTCATAATGTAAGGCGTTTTCTGACACTACACTAAAGTCAAAAAACGTCTTACGGAGGGAGTATTTGTTAGTCTTCTCGAGACCTCCTATCCGAGGAGTCCTCCTGGTCCCCGCCAGGGCTATATATCACCTGCTAGCTTCCTCTCGCCCAAAGATTGTTCTAGTCGAGGGAGCCGGCCCAATATGGATTCTCGCAGGAGCGCGTTTTTTCTCTCATTCTTTGGTCTGTTTTCTGTGTTGGTTTCATTGGTTTTTCTTGCGGTTGTTTTAGCCTTCTATGTTTCTTTATAGGTTTTTCTTTGGTTTTCTCAGTTTTTTCTTTTCCTTTTGGTTTTCAATGTTGGTTTTCAATGTTTTTCTTTTTGGTTTTGGTTTTTTGTGTTTCTTTACCGGTTTTCTACCATTTTCTTCTTTTCTTTTTAACCTTTTATTTTATTTATGTTTTCCAACCCATGTCTACTTTTTTCGCTCACATTATACATTATCCGTGTAAACCAGGAACATTATTTCGTACATGTTGATTTTTTAAAATATATGATTAACATTTTTAACAAAATGATATTTTGATGTCTATTATTTTTTATACACACTGTACATTTTTAGTATACATATCTACATGTAATTAATGTTTAAGAAAATTAATACTTGGTAATAGTATTTCAAATACATGCTTATTTTTTTAAAGGTAACAAGCTACTTTTAAACTATGAAAACATTTTTTATTTGCATAAGCATTTTTAAAAATGTCAGCACATAGTTTTGGAACGTGTGGACATTTTTTAATCTAACATACATGTTTTTGAGTAGTATGAAACCTTATTTTTAAATTACATGAACATTTTATTTCTATTGGATAAATATATTTTTGCATTGTCACATCTTTTTTTGAAAGGCTTGAACAATTTATCAACTGTCACAAAATATGTTTTTAATGTTCAACACTTTTTTAAAATTGTGGTAAAAATGTTTTTACAATGCGTAAATATTTTCCAAATTCATATTTTAAAAAAATAAGTAAAATTAAGATTTGGGATATACATGTTTAGATTTTTTTTCAAAAATATGACCATAAGAACTAAAAAATTGAGTGAAAAAGTAAAATGAACCAACGTGCAGGAAGCTAATTGGGTCGGGCCTACGAGACGCTAGCTTGAGTCGATCGTAGATCAATACGGTATTATCTCGGTCATGCAATATATAATAGGAGCGCCCTCCTCGTCTGTGCATACGGCGTTGCTTTTTTTTAGAAAAGCTTGCTAGGCTTTATTGATCAGCTAAAATGTTTGCCGGAATTACAATTGGGTCATGTGGGTGATGAGGACATCAATATTATTGTTACACCCACAGCCCCTACTGTTATATATACTGGACCAATTACTAGAGCTCGCGCATGCCAATTAAATTACCAGGTACTTTCGTTTCTTGGTAATGATTCTAATGTTCATGAGAATATGATGCTGCCTAAATTGGATACATTTGTTTTGCTTACAAATGAAGGGCCTAGCTTCGAGAAGGATGAACATTGAAGTAAGAACACACATGGAGTTGATGGCATGCGCAAGGGGATCAAGAACGGAGTTACAAGTGATGATTTCAGGACTTTGAAGCCGTCATAAGGAGTGCATGAAGCCTTAGACGAAATATATAAGATGTCACTTCATAATATTTGTCCATAGACTATTCTAGGTGCTGCGTCACCTTATTAATGGGCCAGGCCCATGTAATTTCGAAATACTTAAGTATAGGCTATTTTTAGAGTCCGTATGTGTGGGGAAACAAGAGTTAGGGTTGGTTTCGGACCCCACCCTTAAGGGCCACGAAATTCCCCCCTCTTCCTCCATATATACAGCCCTTAGGGCGTCGTTTAGACTTTGGGTTTTGTTTAGATTAAAAGTTCGCCATAGCTGCAACTTCTCGTACTTCGTTTGTGTCCAACGACCAGACCAAGACGTCACAGAACCCCACCTTGATCAATAAAGCTTTCATCTTATATTCGCAATATCCAGATTGCAATCTCAGTTTCTTGCGTGTTCTTCGTTTGCTTGCAGGAAACAGACCCTCGTGGTCAGGTTGATCGTGCTCCGGCGTGGTCAATAACCCCTCGGAAGTTGGTTTAGCGATTGCTAAGGCGCGATGTCTCGCACATTCGTAGTCGGATCATCAAGGTCGACTCCCCCAGAAACGATAGCCACCATCTCATCGAAACATCGGAACACCTTTGCCTCTATCAAGTGGTATCAGATTTCCAGGTTGCTCGGTGAGATTTTACAGTTTTTCGTAGATTAGATCGAGTTTGTTCTTCATACCTACAGTCCACGAAAAAGCCACAAAAAAATTAAGGTTAGTTCATCATATCCGAACTAATCTGAGCCTTTGCATAATCTTTTAGGGTTTTTGCTTTGTTGAATTTGCGGTTGCATCATCGTGTCAAGTTGCTGGTCTTAGAGTCTAGTCTTTTAGAGTTTCGAGTTCTGGTCATAAGTTGTCATGCCGCCGCCTCACCATCATCATCGCCTTGCCATCTACCACCATTGCTTATCCGCCACCGCTCTGAATCCGTATCCATATACCACCACCAATCCGTATCCATATACCACCACCAATCTGTATCCATATACCACCACCACTACCATATACCACCACCGTGCCATATACCACAACCATATATCCACCACCAATCCGAGTTCTTCTCATATTAGGTTTGTTCTTGAGATCAATCTAAATTCCGATTCGTGTTTCCTTGCATGCGTAGGTCTCGAAAAAAAAGAGTCTGGAGACCCCCGGGCAGTTTTTAGGCCAAAATTTCGGCGACCAAAAATATTTTTCCCTATCCTATTTTTAGGCTTTTCTGAGTCTTTTGAGCCACGTGCCATCATAGTGATTTTTTGTCGCACTTTTTCGTCGTCGCTGCCCTGATTTCTGAAAAAAGAGTGAACAAAATTAAATTTCGTGCCCATCCTATCAGTTTGACGAGGGAAGAGTTTTGAGACACTCGCCATTATAGTGATTTTTCGCAAAAAAAAGAGGAGCGAAAAAAAAGGAGCGCAAAAAAAGAGCGAAAAAAATAGTTCCAGAGTGTGCTTTTCCCTTATTTACGTGCAGCGCCGTGATTTTGTTAGTGTTCTAGGCTCGCGTCTCTAGCACGGTCTAGCCTAGGACCAGCACAGTACCGTCGTCGAGCGTTTATTCAACTTTGCATCTCTGAATTGATTATTGCTGACCCTTTTTGCTACCATACTATAAGCCTTCCCAGCTCCACATACATCTACGTCGTGCGTTTGACTCTTCCTGGCAATCGCTCTATCCAAGCTTTTGAGAATTTTGACTACAACGGTTGCCGATCACCGCTTGCTGCTGGGTAAGAACTGGTAAGAATTTGAGATTTGCTTGACGGATTTGTGACACCCGCCACCACCACCACTTGTTAGTAGTCTGTAGGATCATATTCTTGTGTGTTTCTATTGCTGCTAACCATGCCAGGATCACAAGCCGACGAGACTGACTGGGAGAACTTGACGAACAAGGAGCTTCATGATAAGTTTCAGCAAATGATGAGTGGACAGGTGCAAGATGTGCTAAACAGATTTGAAGAGGCCATGGAGAAGATAGATGGCATGGAGAAGACGTTTGAAACAAAGCTCGATAACAAGTTTGCTGAATTGCTTTCGCGTTTTCCACCACCACCACCGGCTGCTCCTGCCGCACCTCTGCAACAACAGCAACAACACCGACTACCTCCACGTCGGGAAACAACCCTCCGCCGAGCGAGCCGTGTCCCTCTTCAGCCGGGCCAAACTGTTGGTGTTGCTGTTGATACTTCTGTGGCTCCTACTGCTTATGTGGAGGAGGATGATTATGTGGGAGATTACGAGGTTGAGGTTGATCAAAATCAGAACTACGTGCCACCACCAGCACAGCAACCACCAGGTCGTCCACATGCAAATAATGGCAATGGTAGGGCTCACCCTCAGGTACGAGATCATGACCATCTCCCTAAATTAAAATTGAATATTCCACCATTTGAGGGTAGATATGTTCCTGATATATATCTTACTTGGGAGTTAGAAACTGAACAACGATTTACATGTTTACAATATCCCGAGGAGAGACGTGTTCCTGCTGCTGTTTGTGCATTCACTAGTTTTGCATGTGTTTGGTGGTCTGAGCATTGTAGATTATATCCTATTCCAGCTACTTGGGCTGCTTTGAAAACTGCTATGCGTACTCGTTGGGTTCCACCATATTATCAACGTGAATTACTTCAAAAATTGCAGCGCTTAAGACAGGGAAAAAATTCTGTAGAAGAATATTATCAGGAATTACAAACTGGCATGATTAGATGTGGTATTGTTGAGGAGAATGAAGCTATGCTTGCACGTTTTATGGGTGGATTAAATAGAGAGATTCAGACGATTCTAGAGTATAAGGAGTATACTAATATCACTCGTTTATTCCATCTTGCTTGTAAAGCTGAACGTGAAGTGCAGGATCGACAGGCATTGGCGCGGACTAACTTTTCTGCAGGTCGACCTTCATCATGGACACCACGTGCATCATCTACTTCCACACGTTCTGCTACACCGGCGCCTCCGTCGGCTGCCACCTCCAACCGTGATACAATAAAGCAGGCACAATCACCACTATCTGCCAAGAGCACACCTTCTGGGCCTGCAAAGAGCTCTTCTTCATCCATGGCATCAACAGGGCAAACACATGATATTATTTGTCGACGTTGCAAGGGTGGAGGTCATTATGCGAGAGAATGCCCATCTAAGCGTGTGATGATTGTTACTGAGGATGGTGGGTATGAGTCCGCTAGTGACTATGATGAGGAGACTTTGGCTCTTATTACACGTGACAAACACGGTGGAGACGATTCTGATCATGAGACGCAATACATGGCTCCTGAAGATGCTGACAGGTATGAATGTTTAGTTGCTCAACGTGTTTTGAGTGTGCAGGTTACACAAGCTGAGCAAAATCAGAGGCATAATTTGTTCCATACAAAGGGAGTTGTGAAGAAACGTTCTGTTCGCGTGATCATAGATGGAGGGAGTTGCAACAACTTGGCTAGCATGGAGATGGTGGAGAAGCTATCTCTCACCACAAGACCACATCCATATTCTTACTACATCCAATGGTTCAACAACAGCGGCAAGGTTAAGGTAACACGTACTGTTCGTGTGCATTTTAGTATCTCTACATATGCTGATTATGTTGATTGTGATGTGGTACCTATGCAAGCATGTTCCTTATTACTTGGTAGACCATGGCAATTTGATAAAAATTCTGTACACCATGGTAGAAACAATCAGTATACTCTTGTTCATAACGATAAAAATATTACTTTGCTTCCTATGACTCCTGATTCCATTTTGAAAGATATTAATAGAGATAATAAAGCAAAACAGGAGACAAATAAGAGTGAAAATCAGATTGTGGCAAAAGAATTTGAGCACCAAATGAAGCCTAATAATAAACCATCTACTGTTATTTCTGAAATTAAATTGAAAAGTGCATGTTTACTTGCCACCAAATCTGATATTGATGAGCTAGATTTTAGCAAATCTGTTTGCTATGCTTTTGTGTGCAAAGAGGCATTATTTTCATTCGAGGACGTGCCTTCCTCTTTGCCCCCTGCTGTCACTAACATTTTGCAGGAGTTCGCTGACGTCTTTCCATAAGACGCGCCACTGGGATTACCACCTATTCGAGGGATTGAGCATCAAATTGACTTAATTTCCGGTGCTTCGCTACCCAACCGTGCACCATACCGTACCAATCCAGAGGAGACGAAGGAGATTATGCGTCAAGTACAGGAGCTGCTCAACAAAGGTTATATACGCGAATCTCTTAGTCCTTGTGCTGTTCCTATTATACTAGTGCCTAAAAAGGATGGTACGTCGCGTATGTATGTTGATTGTAGAAGCATTAATAATATTACTATTTGTTATCGTCATCCTATTCCTAAGCTTGATGATATGCTTGATGAATTGAGTGGCTCTACAATATTCTCCAAAGTTGATTTGCGTAGTGGATACCATAAAATTCGTATGAAATTAGGAGATGAATGGAAAACAACATTTAAAACTAAGTTTGGTTTATATGAGTGGTTAGTCATACCTTTTGGGTTAACTAATGCGCCTAGTACTTTTATGAGACTAATGAACGAAGTTTTACGTGCTTTCATTGGACGATTTGTGGTAGCCTATTTTGATGATATACTGATTTATAGCAAATCTTTGGAAGCACATTTGGAACATTTGCGTGCTGTTTTTATCGCTCTACGTGATGCACGTTTGTTTGGTAACCTTGGAAAGTGCACCTTTTGCACCGACCGAGTATCTTTTCTTGGCTATGTTGTTACTCCACAGGGAATTGAAGTTGATAAAGCTAAGATTGAAGCTATTGAGAGTTGGCCGCAGCCCAAAACGATCACACAAGTGAGGAGTTTCCTTGGCCTCGCTAGTTTCTATAGGCGTTTTGTGAGAGATTTCAGCACCATTGCTGCACCTCTCAACGAGCTTACAAAGAAGGATGTGCCTTTTGTTTGGGGTACCGCACAGGAAGAAGCCTTCACGGTATTGAAAGATAAGTTGACACATGCTCCTTTACTCCAACTTCCTGATTTTAATAAGACTTTTGAGCTTGAATGTGATGCTAGTGGAATTGGATTAGGAGGTGTGTTATTACAAGATGGCAAACCTGTTGCATACTTTTCTGAAAAATTGAGTGGGCCTAGTCTGAACTATTCTACTTATGATAAAGAATTATATGCTCTTGTTCGGACTTTAGAAACATGGCAACATTATTTGTGGCCCAAAGAATTTGTTATACATTCTGATCATGAATCTTTGAAACACATTAAAAGTCAAGCAAAACTGAACCGTAGACATGCTAAATGGGTTGAATTCATTGAGACTTTCCCTTATGTCATTAAACACAAGAAGGGTAAAGAAAATGTTATTGCTGATGCATTGTCTCGTCGTTATACTATGCTTTCACAACTTGACTTTAAAATATTTGGTTTGGAGACCATCAAAGATCAATATGTGCATGATGCTGAATTTAAAGATGTATTGCAGAATTGTAAAGAAGGTAGAACATGGAACAAGTTCGTCGTTAATGATGGATTTGTGTTTCGTTCTAACAAGCTATGCATTCCAGCTAGCTCCGTTCGTCTTTTGTTGTTGCAGGAGGCGCATGGAGGAGGACTAATGGGACACTTTGGCATGAAGAAGATGGAGGATATACTTGCTACACATTTCTTTTGGCCAAAGATGAGACGGGATGTTGAGCATTTTGTTGCTCGCTGCACTACATGTCAAAAAGCTAAGTCACGACTCAATCCTCATGGTTTATATATGCCTTTGCCTGTACCTAGTGTTCCTTGGGAGGATATATCTATGGACTTTGTTTTAGGTTTACCTCGAACAAAGAAGGGGAGGGATAGCATATTTGTTGTCGTGGATAGATTCTCGAAAATGGCACACTTTATACCATGTCATAAAAGCGATGATGCTGTTAATGTTGCTGATTTGTTCTTTCGTGAAATTATTCGCTTGCATGGTGTGCCAAATACTATTGTTTCAGATCGTGATACTAAATTTCTTAGCCACTTTTGGAGATGTTTATGGGCTAAGTTGGGGACTAAACTGCTTTTTAGTACTACTTGTCACCCCCAAACTGATGGACAAACTGAAGTAGTCAATAGAACATTATCTACTCTGCTTAGGGTTGTTTTGAAGAATAATAAGAAAATGTGGGAAGAATGCTTGCCTCATATTGAATTTGCTTATAATCGTTCATTGCATTCTACTACTAAGATGTGCCCTTTTGAAATTGTGTATGGTTTCCTGCCTCGTTCACCTATTGATTTGTTGCCTCTTCCATCTTCGGAGAATGTTAATTTTGATGCTAAAGAACGTTCTGAATTGAGTTTAAAAATGCATGAGTTAACTAAGGAAAACATTGAGCGTATGAATGCTAAATATAAACTTGCTGGAGATAAGGGTAGAAAACATGTTGTGTTTGCACCTGGAGATCTTGTTTGGTTACATTTGCGTAAAGATAGATTTCCTAATTTGCGCAAATCAAAGCTAATGCCACGTGCTGATGGTCCTTTTAAGGTGTTAGAGAAAATAAATGATAATGCATATAAACTTGAGCTACCTGTGGATTTTGGGGTTAGTCCCACTTTTAACATTGCAGATTTGAAGCCTTATTTGGGTGAGGAAGATGAGCTTCCATCGAGGACGACTTCATTTCAAGAAGGGGAGGATGATGAGGACATCAATACCATTGTTACACCCACAGCCCCTACTGTTACATATACTGGACCAATTACTAGAGCTCGCGCACGCCAATTAAATTACCAGGTACTTTCGTTCTTGGTAATGATTCTAATGTTCATGAGAATATGATGCTGCCTAAATTGGATACATTTGTTTTGCTTACAAATGAAGGGCCTAGCTTCGAGAAGGATGAACATTGGAGCAAGAACACACATGGAGTTGATGGCATGCACAAGGGGATCAAGAACGGAGTTACAAGTGATGATTTCAAGACTTTGAAGCCGCCATAAGGAGTGCATGAAGCCTTGGACGAAATATACAAGATGCCACTTCATAATATTCGTCCATAGGCTATTCTAGGTGCTGCGTCACCTTATTAATGGGCCAGGCCCATGTAATTTCGAAATACTTAAGTATAGGCTATTTTTAGAGTCCGTATGTGTGGGGAAACAAGAGTTAGGGTTGGTTTTTGACCCCACCCTCAAGGGCCACGAAATTCCCCCCTCTTCCTCCATATATACAGCCCTTAGGGCGTCGTTTAGACTTTGGGTTTTGTTTAGATTAAAAGTTCGCCATAGCTGCAACTTCTCGTACTTCGTTTGTGTCCAACGACCAGACCAAGACGTCATAGAACCCCACCTTGATCAATAAAGCTTTCATCTTATATTCGTAATATCCAGATTGCAATCTCAGTTTCTTGCTTGTTCTTCGTTTGCTTGCAGGAAACAGACCCTCGTGGTCAGGTTGATCGTGCTCCGGCGTGGTCAATAACCCCTCGGAAGTTGGTTTAGCGATTGCTAAGGCGCGACGTCTCGCACGTTCGTAGTCAGATCGTCAAGGTCGACTCCCCCAGAAACGATAGCCACCATCTCATCGAAACATCGGGACACCTTTGCCTCTATCAGTGGGGTACCCAACCAAAGGTGTTTTCCATAAGGAAGAGAAACACCAAACCTAGCTAGCTTATGAGGTTCAAAGTTTGAAACTCGAAATTCAAAGAAAAAATTACATGAAGTAAAAGTGGTAGAAGTTTGTAAGATTTCATTAATGATAGCACCATAATCTCCTCATGCACCCTGTTGAATGTGTTGTATCACTTGCTTGTAGTCTGAAGCTACTTCAATATATTCCGTGCCGAGATCTTGCGCTAGAGCCAAGCCCTCCCTGCATGCAATCACCTCAAGCCCTGGAGGATCAACCAAACCTTGAATCTCCTCAAGAGCGTTGCTAGGAAACGTAAGATGCACTCCTCGCGAGTTTTTGCCAGGCCTATGTGCGGGCGCAGGGCGCCTAGTCTTTTTTTGAAGAACATTCATTCCATAACTTAACCATTACAACAGAATCGCTAGCAACCAAGTCACATGCAAAGGTAGGAGTTTGGTCTTTCCACCAAGTGCATGTTGCACCCGCTCGGTAGCCAAAGTTAGTAAGGCTATGGGCTACTTTATTACACGACTAATTACAGAAAATGAACTGAAAATCATCAAAGAAGCAAAAGGGCTACGTGCTTCTCGCAGCACAATCCGATTGGAGAATGAAGAGAGATCATGGTCACCCGAGGTTATAGCATTGACCAGCTGTAGCAAGTCCGACTCGAAGATCACATGAATGCCCATCTCGTTCGCAACTTCAATGGCATGCACACAAGCAGTTGCTTCCGCCTGTAGAGGCGACGCCAGGAGGTCCAGTTTGGCCGCACAAGCAGCGATGAATGCTACCTCTTGAGCTTGCGTTGGATTTCCCCGAAGAGGAAGGGATGATGCGACAGAGTAGCGTAAGTATTTCCCTCAGTTTTTGAGAACCAAGGTATCAATCCAGTAGGAGGCCACGCTCAAGTCCCTCGTACCTGCACAAAACGATAGCTACTCGCAACCAACGCGATTAGGGGTTGTCAATCCCTTCACGGTCACTTACGAGAGTGAGATCTGATAGATAATATTTTTGGTATTTTTGGTATAAAGATGCAAAGTGAAAAGTAAAAGGCAAAGTAAAAAAGCAAAGCAAGATTAAAGTGATGGAGATTGATATGATGAGAATAGACCCGGGGGCCATAGGTTTCACTAGTGGCTTCTCTCAAGAGCATAAGTATTCTACGGTGGGTGAACAAATTACTGTTGAGCAATTGACAGAATTGAGCATAGTTATGAGAATATCTAGGCATGATCATGTATATAGGCATCACGTCCGTGACAAGTAGACCGAAACGATTCTGCATCTACTACTATTACTCCACTCATCAACCGCTATCCAGCATGCATCTAGAGTATTAAGTTAAAAACAGAGTAACACTTTAAGCAAGATGACACGATGTAGAGAGATAAATTCATGCAATATGAAATAAATCCCATCTTGTTATCCTCGATGGCAATGATGCAATACGTGCCTTGCTGCCCCTTCTGTCACTGGGAAAGGACACCGCAAGATCGAACCCAAAGCTAAGCACTTCTCCCATGGCAAGAACTACCAATCTAGTTGGCCAAACCAAACAGATAATTCGAAGAGACTTGCAAAGATAACCAATCATACATAAAAGAATTCAGAGAAGATTCAAATATTATTCATAGATAGACTTGATCATAAACCCGCAATTCATCGGTCTCAACAAACACACCGCAAAAAGAAGATTACATCGAATAGATCTCCACAAGAGAGGGGGAGAACTTTGTATTGAGATCCAAAAAGAGAGAAGAAGCCATCTAGCTACTAACTATGGACCCGAAGGTCTAAGGTAAACTACTCACACTTCATCGGAGGGGCTATGATGATGTAGAAGCCCTCCGTGATGACGGCCCTCTCCGGCGGAGCTCCGGAATAGGCCCCAAGATGGGATCTCGTGGATACAGAAAGTTGCGGCAGTGGAATTAGGTTTTTGGCTCCTCTTTTGTTTGTTTGGGGGTACGTAGGTATATACAAGAGGAAGAAGTACGTCGGTGGAGCTCCGAGGGGCCCACGAGGCAGGGGGTGCCCTAGGGGGGGGGGCGCCCCCACCCTCGTGACCGCCTCTCTGATGCCTTGGCGTAGGGTCCAAGTCTCCTGGATCACGTTCGGTGAGAAAATCATGTTCCCGAAGGTTTCATTCCGTTTGGACTCCGTTTGATATTCTGTTTCTTCGAAACACTGAAATAGGCAAAAAAACATCAATTCTGGGCTGGGCCTCCGGTTAATAGGTTAGTCCCAAAAATAATATAAAAGTAGAAAATAAAGCCCAATATAATCCAAAACAGTAGATAATATAGCAGGGAGCAATCAAAAATTATAGATACGTTGGAGACGTATCAGGCATTCCCAAGCTTAATTCCTGCTCATCCTCGAGTAGGTAAATGATAAAAAGAGAATTTTTGATGCGGAGTGCTACTTGGCATAATTTCAATGCAAATCTTCTTAACTGTGGTATGAATATTCAGATTAGGAAGATTCAAGACAAAAGTTCATATTGACATAGAGAATAATAATACTTCAAGCAAACCAACAAAGCAATTATGTTTCTCAAAGTAACATGGCCAAAGAAAGTTTATCCCTACAAAATCATATAGTTTAGTCATGCTCCATTTTTGCCACACAAGAATGCTCTCATCATGCACAACCCCGATGACAAACCAAGCAATTGTTTAATACCTTAATAATTTCAAACTCATAAACTTTCACGCAGTACATGAGCGTGAGCCATGGATATAGAACTATGGGTGGAATAGTATGATGGGGGTTATGTGGAGAAGACAAAAAGGAGAAAGTCTCACATCAACGAGGCTAATCAATGGGCTATGGAGATGCCCATCGATTGATGTTAATGCAAGGAGTAGGGATTGCCATGCAACGGATGCACTAGAGCTATAAATGTATGAAAGCTCAACAAAAGAAACTAAGTGGGTGTGCATCCAACTTGCTTGCTCACGAAGACCTAGGGCACTTGAGGAGGCCCATTGTTGGAATATACAAGCCAAGTTCTATAATGAAAATTCCCACTAGTATATGAAAGTGATAACCCAATAGACTCTCTATATGAAGAACATGGTGCTACTTTGAAGCACAAGTGTGGAAAAAAGGAATAGTAGCATTGCCCCTTTTTACTTTTTTATTTTTTTTGGGCCTTCTTTTTTTCTTTGGCCTTTCTTTTTTTGGGACAATGCTCTATTGAATGATGATCATCACACTTCTATTTATTTACAACTCAATGATTACAACTCGATACTAGAACAAAGTATGACTCTATATGGATGCCTCCGGCGGTGTACCGGGATATGCAATGAATCAAGAGTGACAAGTATGAAAAGATTATGAACGGTGGCTTTGCCACAAATACTATGTCAACTACATGATCATGCTAAGCAATATGACAATGATGAATGTGTCATGATAAACTGGATGGTGGAAAGTTGCATGGCAATATATCTAGGAATGGCTATGAAAATGCCATAATAGGTAGGTATGGTGGATGTTTTGAGGAAGATATAAGGATGTTTATGTGTGAAAGAGCGTACCATATCACGGGGTTTGGATGCACCGGCGAAGTTTGCACCAACTCTCGATGTGAGAAAGGGCAATGCACGGTACCGTAGAGGCTAGCAATGATGGAAGGGTGAGAGTGCGTATAATCCATGGACTCAACATTAATCATAAAGAACTCATATACTTATTGCAAAAATCTACAAGCCATCAAAAACCAAAGTATTACGCGCATGCTCCTAGGGGGATAGATTGGTAGGAAAAGACCATCGCTTGTCCCCGACCGCCACTCACCAGGATGACAATCAAATAACACCTCATGTTTCAAATTTGTTACATAACATTTACCATACATGCATGCTACGGAACTTGCAAACTTCAACACAAGCACTTCTCAAATTCACAATTACTCAACTAGCATGACTTTGATATTATTACCTTCATATCTCAAAACAATTATCAAGCATCCAACTTTTCTTAGTATTCAACACACTCAGAAGAAAGTTTCACAAATCTTGAATACCAAGCATGTTATTATTAAGAAAATTACCATGCTATTAAGACTCTCAAAATAATTTAAGTGAAGCATGAGAGATCAATAGTTTCTTTAAAACAAATCCACCACCGTGCTCTAAAAGATCTAAGTGAATCACATAGAGCAAAATTATAACGCTCAAAAGATATAAGTGAAGCACATAGAGCAAAACTACATAGCTCAAAAGATATAAGTGAAGCACATAGAGTATTCTATCAAATTTTAATTCATGTATGACTCTCTCAAAAGGTGTGTACAGCAAGGATGATTGTGGCATACTAAAACACAAAGACACAAATAATACAAGACGCTCCAAGCAAAACACATATCATGTTGGTGAATAAAAATATAGCTCCAAGTAAATTACCGATGGAAGTGGACGAAAGAGGGGATGCCTTCCGGGGCATCCCCAAGCTTTGACTTTTTGGTGTCCTTGGATTATCTTGGGGATGCCATGGGCATCCCCAAGCTTAGGCTCTTGCCACTCCTTGTTCCATAATCCATCACAAGAATTCACCCAAAACTTGAAAACTTCACAACACAAAACTTAAAGTAGAAAACTCGTGAGCTCGGTTAGCGAAAGAAAACAAAAACCACTTCAAGGTACTATAATGAACTCATTATTTATTTATATTGGTGTTAAACCTACTGTATTACAACTTCTCTATGGATTATGAACTATTTTACTAACCATAGATTCATCAAAATAAGCAAACAACACACGAAAAACAAAATCTGTCAAAAACATAACAGTCTATAGTAATCTGTAGCTAGCGCAAGATCTGGAACCCCAAAAATTCTAAAATAAATTGCTGGACGTGAGGAATTTATCTATTAATCATCTGCAAAAATAATTAACTAAATATCACTCTCCAAATAAAAATGACAGCAGTTCTCATGAGCGCTAAAGTTTCTATTTTTTACAGCAAGTTCAACAAGACTTTCCCCAAGTCTTCCCAACGGTTCTACTTGGCACAAACACTAATTAAACACAAAAAACACAAAACAGAGGCTAAATAATTTATTTATTACTAAACATGAGCTAAAAGCAAGGAATAAAAATAAAATTGGGTTGCCTCCCAACAAGCGCTATCGTTTAACGCCCCTGGCTAGGCATAAAAGCGAGGATAGATCTAGGTATTGCCATCTTTGGTAGGCAATTCTTCGATGAGGCATATATTTCCCTTAGGAATTTCTTTATTTCTAGTGATTATCAAACTTTTAGGCACAAGATCGAAAAATTCATTTGTAGCAATTGGTTCCTTAATGATAGGAAAAAGATTGGGATGAACACTTATAGATTTAAGATCCGCAGTTTCCTTACTAGATAGTTCACCCTTATTTTTATAAATATACATAAGCTTGGCAATTTTAGTAGGAGGACTTGGAGTATTCTTTACGGAAGAAAAAACGGTTCCCAAGTTTGTAATGATACCCTCAAGTTTATCAAATCTAGTAGAATCTAAGTTTATCTTCTCATTAACTATGGGTTCCTTTTCCTTAATATTTTTCAAAGTCATTACTACCTTAGATCCATATTGAGTAATTTGATTGTGGATCTTTTTATCTAGATTTTCAATCAATTCAATAGTAGCAACTTTATTTTCAATAATTTCAAGTCTTTGCATAACATGCTCCAAAGTTAACGTGGTTCCATTAACCAAAAGAGGTGGTGAGCCAAATAAATCTAACATAGCATTATAAGAATCAAAAGTATGGCTACCCAAGAAGTTCCCTCCGGTAATGGTATCGAGGATATATCTATACTAAGGATTAACACCTACATAAAAATTGCGGAGAAGAACTGAAGTAGATTGCTTCCTGGTAGCTCTATTTTGAGCATTGCAAATTCTATACCAAGCATCTTTTAGATTTTCTCCCTCCCTTTGTTTAAAATTTAGAACTTCATTCTCGGGAGACAACGGAGAAGATATGAGACTAGCCATGACGACAAGCAAACAAACTAGCACACGAGCAAACAAAAAGACAAGCGGAAAAGAGAGGGAGGATAGAGAGAGAGGGCGAATAAAATGGCAAGGGTGAAGTGCGGGAGAGGAAAACGAGAGGCAAATGGCAAATAATGTAATGCGAGAGATAGGGATTGTGATGGGTACTTGGTATGTTGACTTTTTGCGTAGACTCCCCGGCAACGGCGCCAGAAATCCTTCTTGCTACCTCTTGAGCTTGCGTTGGATTTCTCCAAAGAGGAAGGGATGATGCAGCAGAGTAGCGTAAGTATTTCCCTCAGTTTTTGAGAACCAAGGTATCAATCTAGTAGGAAGCCATGCTCAAGTCCCTCGTACCTGCACAAAACGATAGCTACTCGCAACCAACGCGATTAGGGGTTGTCAATCCCTTCACGGTCACTTACGAGAGTGAGATCTGATAGATATAATATTTTTGGTATTTTTGGTATAAAGATGCAAAGTGAAAAGTAAAAGGCAAAGTAAAAAGCAAAGCAAGATTAAAGTGATGGAGATTGATATGATGAGAATAGACCCGGGGGCCATAGGTTCCACTAGTGGCTTTTCTCAAGAGCATAAGTATTCTACGGTGGGTGAACAAATTACTGTTGAGCAATTGACAGAATTGAGCATAGTTATGAGAATATCTAGGCATCACGTCCATGACAAGTAGACCGAAATGATTCTGCATCTACTACTATTACTCCACTCATCGACCGCTATCCAGCATGCATCTAGAGTATTAAGTTAAAAACAGAGTAACGCTTTAAGCAAGATGACATGATGTAGATGAAGGAAATATGCCCTAGAGGCAATAATAAAGTTATTATTTATTTCCTTATATCATGATAAATGTTTATTATTCATGCTAGAATTGTATTAACCGGAAACATAATACATGTGTGAATACATAGACAAACAGTATGTCACTAGTATGCCTCTACTTGACTAGCTCGTTGAATCAAAGATGGTTAAGTTTCCTAGCCATAGACATGAGTTGTCATTTGATTAACAGGGTCACATCATTAGAGAATGATGTGATTGACTTGACCCATTCCGTTAGCATATCACTTGATTGTTTAGTTTGTTGCTATTGGTTTCTTCATGA
Organism: Triticum aestivum; assembly: GCF_018294505.1. NCBI lineage: Eukaryota > Viridiplantae > Streptophyta > Magnoliopsida > Poales > Poaceae > Triticum > Triticum aestivum. Next base: position 533,842,884 of record NC_057803.1, read on the forward strand.
CTTATACATGTTCCTATGACTATGAGATTATGCAACTCCCGTTTACCGGAGGAACACTTTGTGTGCTACCAAACGTCACAACGTAACTGGGTGATTATAAAGGTGCTCTACAGGTGTCTCCGAAGGTACTTGTTGGGTTGGCGTATTTTGAGATTAGGATTTGTCACTCCGATTGTCGGAGAGGTATCTCTGGGCCCACTCGGTAATGCACATCACTATAAGCCTTGCAAGCATTGCAACTAATGAGTTAGTTGCGGGATGATGTGTTACGGGACGAGTAAAGAGACTTGCCGGTAACGAGATTGAACTAGGTATTGAGATACCGACGATCGAATCTCGGGCAAGTAACATACCGATGACAAAGGGAACAACATATGTTGTTATGCGGTTTGACCGATAAAGATCTTCGTAGAATATATAGGAGCCAATATGAGCATCCAGGTTCCGCTATTGGTTATTGACCGGAGACGTGTCTCGGTCATGTCTACATAGTTCTCGAACCCGTAGGGTCCGCACGCTTAAAGTTCGATGACGGTTATATTATGAGTTTATGTGTTTTGATGTACCAAAGGAGTTCAGAGTCCCGGATGAGATCGGGGACATGACGAGGAGTCTTGAAATGGTCGAGACGTAAAGATCGATATATTGGACGACTATATTCGAACATCAGAAAGGTTCCGAGTGATTCGGGTATTTTCGGGAGTACCGGGGAGTTACGGGGATTCGTATTGGGCCTTAATGGGCCATACGGGAAAGGAGAGAAAGGCCTCAAAGGGTGGCCGCACCCCTCCTCATGGGCTGGTCCGAATTGGACTAGGGAGGGGGGCGCCCCCTTCCTTCCTTCTCCTTTTCCCTTCTCTTTCCTTCCCTCCTACTCCTACTACTTGGAAGGGCTCCTAGTTCTACTAGGAAAGGGGGAATCCTACTCCCGGTGGGAGTAGGACTCCCCTAGGGCGCGCCATAGAGAGGGCCGACCCTCCCCCTCCTCCACTCCTTTATATACGGGGGCAGGGGGCACCCCAAAGACACAACAATTGATCACTTGGATCTCTTAGCCGTGTGCGGTGACCAAAGATATGAAAATAAGCATAACTGTGTATGGAAGCAAAATAGACATTTAGTCATTTTAATATAGCTTACAAAAACAAACCCTTAGAAAGTTATGTCAATTTTGTTGGGTTCAGCGTTGTACAAAACACGGAAACCCTTTTTTACCCAACGCGAAGGACTAAATAAAATCGTAAAACGAGCTATATAGATCTCCTAATAAAACCTTTATGGAACCTACAATTAGTTTTGTTCATTATTTACGGATGTGTTTTAATTTTTGTGAACATTTTCTAAAAGCTGATGGACATGATTTTTAAATTCCTGAATATGCTTTGAATATTGGCTCATTTAAAAAAATCATGAACATTTTTTATTTCATGAAATCATTAGAAATCGTGACTTGTTTATAATTTGTGAGCAATTTTTTAAGTCATGAACATTTTTTGATTTTTAGAATATTTTTTAAATTCACAAACAGTTTACCATTTTCCTACTTTTTTTCAGAACTCGCAATTGTTTGATATTTTTGGAAATCCGAAATTAAAAGAAATAAAAAAGTAAAAAGAAATAAAAAATAGGGGGCGCCATCAATCCGAAATTTATTTTTAGGGAAAAAACAAAATAGAAATATAAAAAAGATATAGAAAACAGGGGGCGCCACGACCCGCACATGGGCTGGCCCATTACTGCGCTTGGTAAAAAGAGAGAGAAAAAGCGTGAGAACCAGGGATTGAACCCTGGTCTCCTGTGTGGAGCATCGTTGCCTCAGCCATCGCGCTACTCATGCATTGGTGCTATTATATCGTATCCACCTTTAATAACAGAACCCTGGAGCGATATTAGAAATTAAAAACGAATCGTTTTTGCCATTTACGGGTGGCATTGATGGGTAATTATTGCCAACTTCGAGGGTTGTTTTTATGACGTACCACCAGAAGCGATGCGTGGTTTATTAGTATTAGTATTAGTATAGTATTAGTATTAGTATTAGTATTAGTATAGTATTAGTATTAGTATTAGTATTAGTATTAGTATTAGAATTAGTATTAGTATAGTATTAGTATTAGTATTAGTATTAGTATTAGTATATAGTATAGTATTATTATTAGTAGGTAAAGATAAAGATAAAGATAAAGATAAAGAGGTAAAGATAAAGCGAAAAAAAACTTCGCAGCAGCAAGGAACAAACTCCCTGATGACGCCGAATTGGCCAGCCCAGTTGGCCGGCCAGGCCGAAGATATTTCGAGAGCATGCTGGAACAACCTCGTCACCCACCTCCGTCCCCGACTCCTACTCAACACTACGCGAAGCTCCTAGAAATGAACGGAATGATCGACCGAACGAACTTTCTCGAGTCCTCGAGCTCACCTCACACCTTCATGGAATTGACCCCTCATGCCACCTTCTATAAATAGCGCGCAAACACTTTCTACTACATATCATCTCAAGAGAGAAAAAGAATCAAGCACACATAGCGCATCCACACATTCGAGAAAGAAACAGCAAGGTCTCATCAAACAATTGAAGCTTCATACAGAACAGGTGGCAATGGCGGCAGTGTCCAAGAAGGCTCTGGTGACTACGGCTGTTCTGGCGTTGGCCGTTCTGGCCCCGACTGTCGCCGGGCTGGTGCCGTACGGCGTCAGCAGCGGGCTGTGGGACCTGCTCGACGACCCGTTCCGGGTGCTGGAGCAGACCCCGCTCGCGGTGCAGAGGCCGGCGTCCGCAGGCGGCCCGGGAGGGTCCATCACGTCGGCGGTGGCGCTGGCGAGGTGCGACTGGAAGGAGACGCCCGACGCGCACGTCATCTCGCTCGACGTGCCCGGGGTGAGGCGGGATGACGTGAAGCTGGAGGTGGAGGAGAACCGGGTGCTGCGGGTCTCCGGCGAGCGCAAGGCGGACGAGGAGAAGGAGGGCGAGAGGTGGCACCGCGCCGAGCGCGCCGCGGGGAGGTTCTGGCGCCGGTTCCGCATGCCAGCCGGCGCCGACGTCGACCGCGTTGCCGCGCGCCTCGAGGACGGCGTGCTCACCGTCACAGTGCCCAAGATTGCCGAGCATCAAAGGCGAGAGCCGCGCGTCATCAACATCGCCCGGGAGGATGCCAACAGCGGCGGCAAGGGCGCGGACGCGGAGGTCAGGCCGTCGAAGGCCGAGATGTGAGCTTTCGTGTAGGAAACCACGACGAGAGCGATGCGTCACGTTTGGATGTGTTGTTGTCGGTTCATGCTTACCTTTGCGTGTGATGTTGTTGCTCTCAGGTACCTTAAGGGCGTGATTGGTTGCCTGGGTGGCTTTAGCCTGCATCGCACGAGGGATCCTGGGTGAGCGTGGCCTGGCTGAGCTGATGCAGAGATTGGTTGAGAAGTGTGTTTGGTGCACTGTATGATATTGTTGCATGAAAGATGCTATATACAATAGATCTTATTTGGTAGACTGCATTTGAGCTTAATTTTGTGAACCTTTCTCTTTCAGTTTCAATAATTTCAATTAGATCTGGATCATTCCATGAAACATGTAAAAGAAGGCTGAACTGAAATCTGAACTAAACTCAGGGGGGAGAGGGGGAGAAATACAGCGCCGGTTGCGGCCCGCAGCGCGTAGGTGCTTTCCTCTGGATCCGTGGTGGACGGCGTGTCCCCTGGCGTGAGCATGGAAGAGCACCGGCGAGGGAGCTCGGCCGGCAGCGGGCGGCATGTCCCCCTGCGTGGGCGTGGAGGAGCGCTGGCTAGGGAGCCCGGACTGGTGGCGGACGGCGTGTCCCCGACGTGGGCATGGAGGAGCATCGGTGACGGAGCTCAGCCGGCGGCAAGCGGCGTGTCCCATGCGTGGGCGTGGAGGAGCACTGGCTAGGGAGCCCGGACTGGTGGCGGACGACGTGTCCCAGCGTGGGCATGGAGGAGCACCGGCGACGGAGCTCGATCGGCGGCGGGCGGCGTGTCCCTCAGCGTGGACGTGGAGGAGCGCCTACTAGAGAGGCCGGACTGGTGTGGACGAGGGATCTCAGGCAACGGCAGCGGCAATGGATTACACAATCCAATCTGATATGTGAGAGAGGAGGAGGAAAAGGAGACACGGGACGAGAGTTGCGGCTGCAGACGCGAGCCTGGCTTGGAGATACGGCCGATTCCTGCGTGCCCCTCAGCCTGGCTGAGAGGCCTCTTTTGTATATGTTGGGTCAAGCTGAGGAGGCCGCACAGGCCACCAAACGTAGTAGATTTTGCATGCGGGTGCGAGGCAGGTGCCACACAAGAAATCAAACACGCCCTTAGGTGCCTTGATCAGTTGGATACCCTGATCAGTCACATTTGCAAGAATCTACATTTTTACTTCTTAATTGCTAGTTTGCCTTATTCCCCTCCTTAATTTCATTACTGGTTTCAATATAAAGCATCTTACAATACCCTTTTTTTGGGTGAATCATTCTAGAATACCCAACTTTAAAAAGGCATCTTACAATATGAAACAATACATAACTTTCCATAATATTAGCAAAATTCGTTTTTGATATAACCAACTAACATATACAACAAACATATTAGCAAAATTCGTTTATGATATACTCTATCCATCCTATGTCATAATACATTATTTTAGATTCCCTTTGACCAGATTCTTTTTTACCATTGGTTAGATTCTTTTTTACCATTGGTTAGAGCAATAATATATAATATACTTTTACACAAAGCATCAAAGTTTTCTTTGATCATGCGTTAGAGCAATAATATATAATATGCATCTACACAAAGCATATGTTAAATTTGTATGTGAGAAGATTCTAATGATATAATTTTTATATCAAACGAGCCTCATGCATTGATAATCTTGTTAATGGTTAAAGAAACCCTCAAACATCGTATTAGACCCTATATATAATATATGGATGAAGAGAGTATGATTGTTTAAGGGGTTAAATATATTCAACTGAAAAAAAGATAAATATGTTCAAAAAAACTGAAAATGTTAGGGCAACTTCATTTGCTTGTGCATCAAATCGGACACGCAAAACATTCGTGGACACGTCCGATGTGTTAGGGACAAAGGGTGCCTCCGATGCTACAACACCTTAGTTGCCAAAATCGTAGTCGCCGTTGACATCGTCCTTTCTACGGCCAAAATCGTCGTCGCCATTGTCATCGTCCTTTCTACAGCCGAAGGTCTCCCCAGAGTCATGAATCGATACGGCAGAGCTACTTCGCCTTGCACAGATGATTGGCCACGTTCGCCTGGCGGTGACCGTCGTGTGTGAACTCCGTCCCGCGCCACTCGCCCTTGCCTTTGCCGAGGAGGTGCTAAGCCAAGTGTTCGGACTCAGCTAGTCCCAACTTGTAAATGTTGGAAATATGCCCTAGAGGCAATAATAAAATGATTATTATATTTCCTTGTTCATGATAATTGTCTATTATTCATACTATAATTATATTGTCCGGAAATCGTAATACATGTGTGAATACATAGACCACAATGTGTCCCTAGTGAGCCTCTAGTTGACTAGCTCGTTGATCAACAGATAATCATGGTTTCCTGACTATAGACATGGGGATGTCATTGATAACGGGATCACATCATTAGGAGAATGATGTGATGGACAAGACCCAATCCTAAGCTTAGCTCAAAGATCGTGTAGTTCGTTTGCTGTAGCTTTTCTGAATGTCAAGTATCATTTCCTTAGACCATGAGATTGTGGAACTCCCGGATACCGTAGGAGTGCTTTGGGTGTGCTAAACGTCACAACGTAACTGGGTGACTATAAAGGTACATTACAGGTGTCTCCGAAAGTGTCTGTTGGGTTGGCACGAATCGAGACTGGGATTTGTCACTCCGTATGACGGAGAGGTATCTCTGGGCCCACTCGGTAATGCATCATCATAATGAGCTTATAGTGATCAAGTGGTTGACCACGGGATCATGCATTACGGTACGAGTAAAGTGACTTGCCGGTAATGAGACTGAACAAGGTATTGGGATACCGACGATCGATTCTCGGGCAAGTAACATACCGATTGACAAAGGGAATTGTATACGGGATTGCTTGAATCCTCGACGTCGTGGTTCATCCGATGAGATCATCGAGGAGCATGTGGGAGACAACATGGGTATCCAGATCCCGCTGTTGGTTATTGATCGGAGAGCCGTCTCGGTCATGTCTACATGTCTCCCGAACCCGTAGGGTCTACACACTTAAGGTTCGGTGACGCTAGGGTTGTAGAGATATGAGTATGCAGTAACCAAAAAGTTGTTCGGAGTCCCGGACGAGATCCCGGACGTCACGAGGAGTTCCGGAATGGTCCGAAGGTGAAGAATTATATATAGGAAGTGCAGTTTCGGCCATCGGGAGAGTTTCAAGGGTCACCGGTATTATACCGGGACCATCGGAAGGGTCCCGGGGGTCCACCGGGTGGGGCCACCCATCCCGAAGGGCCCCATGGGCTGAAGTGGGAAGGGGAACCAGCCCCTGGTGGGCTGGTGCGCCCCCCCTTGGGCCACCCATGCGCCTAGGGTTGGGAACCCTAGGGGAGGGGGCGCCTCCACTTGCCTTGGGGGGTACTCCACCCCCTTGGCCGCCCCCCCCCCTAGGAGATCCCATCTCCTAGGGCCGGCGCACCCCCCTAGGGGAGGCCTATATAAAGGGGGGGAGGGAGGGTAGCGACACCTCAAGTCTTGGCGCCTCCCTCTCCCCTGCTACACCTCTCCCTCTCGCAGAAGCTCGGCGAAGCCCTGCTGCGATCATTGCTGCATCCACCACCACGCCGTCGTGCTGCTGGATCTTCATCAACCTCTCTTTCCCCCCTTGCTGGATCAAGAAGGAGGAGACGTCATCCGCTCCGTACGTGTGTTGAACACGGAGGTGCCGTCCGTTCGACACTTGGTCATCGGTGATTTGGATCACGGCGAGTACGACTCCATCATCCCCGTTCTCTTGAACGCTTCCGCTCGCGATCCACAAGGGTATGTAGATGCACTCTCCTCTCGTTGCTAGTTGACTCCATAGATTGATCTTGGTGAAACGTAGGAATTTTTTTTGTTTTCTGCAACGTTCCCCAACAGTGGTATCAGAGCTAGGTCTATGTGTAGTTACTGTGCACGAGTAGAACACAAAGTAGTTGTGGGCGTCGATATTTCCAATTTGCTTGCCGTTACTAGTCTTATCTTGATTCGGCGGCATCGTGGGATGAAGCGACCCGGACCAACCTTACACGTACGCTTATGTGAGACCGGTTCCACCGACTGACATGCACTAGTTGCATAAGGTGGCTAGCGGGTGTCTGTCTCTCCCACTTTGGTCGGATCGGATTCGAAGAACATGGTCCTTATGAAGGGTAAATAGAAATTGGCAATTCACGTTGTGGTTTTGGCGTAGGTAAGAAAATATTCTTGCTAGAACCCTATTGCAGCCACGTAAAACTTGCAACAACAATTAGAGGACCTCTAACTTGTTTTTGCAGCAAGTGTCATATGATGTGATATGGCCAAAGTTGTGATGAATGATGAATGATATATATGTGATGTATGAGATCATGTTCTTGTAATAGGAATCACGACTTGCATGTCGATGAGTATGACAACCGGCAGGAACCATAGGAGTTGTCTTTATTTTTGTATGACCTGCGTGTCATTGAGAAACGCCATGTAAATTACTTTACTTTATTGCTAAACATGTTAGCCATATTAGTAGAAGTAATAGTTGGCAAGCAACTTCATGGAGACACGATGATGGAGATCATGATGATGGAGATCATGGTGTCATGCCGGTGACAAGATGATCATGGAGCCCCAAGATGGAGATCAAAGGAGCTATATGATATTGGCCATATCATGTCACTATTATTTGATTGCATGTGATGTTTATCATGTTTTTGCATCTTGTTTACTTAGAACGACGGTAGTAAATAAGATGACCCCTCATAATAATTTCAAGAAAGTGTTCCCCCTAACTGTGCGCCATTGCGACAGTTCGTTGTTTCGAAGCACCACGTGATGATCGGGTGTGATAGATTCCAGCGTTCACATACAACGGGTGTAAGACAGATTTACACATGCAAACACTTAGGTTGACTTGACGAGCCTAGCATGTACAGACATGGCCTCGGAACATAGAAGACCGAAAGGTCGAGCATGAGTCGTATAGAAGATACGATCAACATGAAGATGTTCACCGATGTTGACTAGTCCATCTCACGTGATGATCGGACACGGCCTAGTTAACTCGGATCATGTTATACTTGGATGACTGAAGGGATGTCTATCTGAGTGGGAGTTCATTGAATAATTTGATTAGATGAACTTAATTATCATGAACTTAGTCTAAAATCTTTACAATATGTCTTGTAGATCAAATGGCCAACATTGTCCTCAACTTCAACGCGTTCCTAGAGAAAACCAAGCTGAAAGACGATGGCAGCAACTATACGGACTGGGTCCGGAACCTGAGGATCATCATCATAGCTGCCAAGAAAGATTATGTCCTACGAGCACCGCTAGGTGAAGCACCTGCTTTCCCTGCAGAACAAGACGTTATGAACGCTTGGCAGACACGTGCTGATGATTACTCCCTCGTTCAGTGCGGCATGCTTTACAGCTTAGAACTGGGGCTCCAAAAGCGTTTTGAGCGACACAGAGCATATGAGATGTTCGAAGAGCTGAAAATGGTTTTCCAAGCTCATGCCCGGGTCGAGAGATATGAGGTCTCCGACAAGTCCTTCAGCTGTAAGATGGAGGAAAATAGTTCTGTCAGTGAGCACATACTCAAAATGTCTGGGTTGCATAACCGCTTGACTCAGCTGGGAGTTAATCTCCCGGATGACGCGGTCATTGACAGAATCCTTCAGTCGCTTCCACCGAGCTACAAGAGCTTTGTGATGAACTTCAATATGCAGGGGACGGAAAAGGCCATTCCTGAAGTATTTGCAATGCTGAAATCAGCAGAGGTAGAAGTCAAAAAGGAACATCAAGTGTTGATGGTGAATAAAACCACTAAGTTCAAGAAAGGCAAGGGTAAGAAGAACTTCAAGAAGGACGGCAAGGGAGTTGTCGCGCCCGGTAAGCAAGCTGCCGGGAAGAAGCCAAAGAATGGACCCAAGCCCAAGACTGAGTGTTTTTATTGCAAGGGAAGTGGTCACTGGAAGCGAAACTACCCCAAATACTTAGCGGACAAGAAGGCCGGCATCACAAAAGGTATATGTGATATACATGTAATTGATGTGTACCTTACCAGTACTCGTAGTAGCTCCTGGGTATTTGATACCGGTGCGATTGCTCATATTTGTAACTCAAAGCAGGAGTTGCGGAATAAGCGGAGACTGGCGAAGGACGAGGTGACGATGCGCGTCGGGAATGGTTCCAAAGTCGATGTGATCGTCGTCGGCATGCTACCTCTACATTTACCTACGGGATTAGTTTTAAACCTCAATAATTGTTATTTAGTGCCAGCTTTGAGCATGAATATTGTATCAGGATCTCGTTTAATTCGAGATGGCTACTCATTTAAATCCAAGAATAATGGTTGTTCTATTTATATGAGAGATATGTTTTATGGTCATGCTCCGATGGTGAATGGTTTATTCTTAATGAATCTCGAGCGTAATGCTACACATATTCATAGTGTGAATACCAAAAGATGTAAGGTTGATAATGATAGTCCCACATACTTGTGGCACTGCCGCCTTGGTCACATAGGTGTCAAACGCATGAAGAAGCTCCATGCAGATGGACTTTTAGAGTCTCTTGATTACGAATCATTTGACACGTGCGAACCATGCCTCATGGGTAAAATGACCAAGACTCCGTTCTCAGGAACAATGAAGCGAGCAACCAACTTATTGGAAATCATACATACTGATGTGTGCGGTCCAATGAGTGTCGAGGCTCGCAGTGGCTATCGTTATGTTCTCACCCTCACTGATGACTTGAGTAGATATGGGTATGTCTACTTAATGAAACACAAGTATGAGACCTTTGAAAAGTTCAAGGAATTTCAGAGTGAGGTTGAGAGTCAACGTGACAGGAAAATCAAGTTCTTGCGATCAGATCGTGGGGGAGAATACTTGAGTCACGAATTTGGCACACACTTAAGAAAATGTGGAATAGTTTCACAACTCACGCCACCTGGAACACCTCAGCGTAATGGTGTGTCCGAACGTCGTAATCGCACTCTATTGGATATGGTGCGATCTATGATGTCTCTTACCGATCTACCGCTGTCATTTTGGGGCTATGCTTTAGAGACTGCCGCATTCACTTTGAATAGGGCTCCGTCGAAATCTGTTGAGACGACACCATATGAATTATGGTTTGGGAAGAAACCTAAGCTGTCGTTTCTAAAAGTTTGGGGATGCGATGCTTATGTCAAGAAATTTCAACCTGAAAAGCTCGAACCCAAGTCGGAAAAATGCGTCTTCATAGGATACCCTAAGGAAACCATTGGGTATACTTTCTACCTCAGATCCGAAGGCAAGATCTTCGTTGCCAAGAATGGATCCTTTCTAGAGAAGGAGTTTCTCTCGAAAGAAGTAAGTGGGAGGAAAGTAGAGCTTGATGAAGTACTGCCTCTTGAAGCAGAGAGTAGCGCAGCTCAGGAAAATGTTCCTGTGGTGCCTGCACCAATTAGAGAGGAATTTAATGATGGTGATCAAGATACTTTGGATCAAGCTCCTACTGAACTTCGTAGGTCCACAAGGACACGTTCCGCACCAGAGTGGTACGGCAACGCTGTCTTGGAAATCATGTTGTTAGACAACGGTGAACCTTCGAACTATGAAGAAGCGATGGCGGGCCCAGGTTTCGATAAATGGCTAGAAGCCATGAAATCCGAGATAGGATCCATGTATGAAAACGAAGTATGGACTTTGACTGACTTGCCCGTTGATCGGCGAGCCATAAAAAATAAATGGATCTTTAAGAAGAAGACAGACGCGGATGGTAATGTGACCATCTATAAAGCTCGGCTTGTCGCTAAGGGTTATCGACAAGTTCAAGGGGTTGACTACGATGAGACTTTCTCACCCATAGCGAAGCTGAAATCCGTCCGAATCATGTTAGCAATTGCCGCATTCTATGATTATGAGATATGGCAAATGGACGTCAAAACGGCATTCCTTAATGGTTTCCTTAAGGAAGAATTGTATATGATGCAGCCAGAAGGTTTTGTCGATCCTAAGAATGCTGACAAGGTGTGCAAGCTCCAACGCTCGATTTATGGGCTGGTGCAAGCATCTCGGAGTTGGAACATTCACTTTGATGAGATGATCAAAGCGTTTGGATTTATGCAAACTTATGGAGAAGCCTGCGTTTACAAAAAAGTGAGTGGGAGCTCTGTAGCATTTCTCATATTATATGTAGATGACATACTTTTGATGGGAAATGATATAGAACTTTTGGACAGCATTAAGGCCTACTTGAATAAGAGTTTTTCAATGAAGGACCTTGGAGAAGCTGCTTATATATTAGGCATCAATATCTATAGAGATAGATCAAGATGCCTCATAGGTCTTTCACAAAGCACATACCTTGATAAGATATTGAAGAAATTCAATATGGATCAGTCTAAGAAGGGGTTCTTGCCTGTGTTGCAAGGTGTGAAATTGAGCTCAGCTCAATGTTCGACCACGGCAGAAGATATAGAAGAGATAAATGTCATCCCCTATGCCTCAGCCATAGGGTCTATTATGTATGCCATGCTGTGTACCAGACCTGATGTAAACCTTGCCGTAAGTTTGCTAGGAAGGTACCAAAGCAATCCCGGCAAGGAACACTGGACAGCGGTCAAGAATATCCTGAAGTACCTGAAAAGGACTAAGGACATGTTTCTCGTTTATGGAGGTGACGAAGAGCTCGTCGTAAAGGGTTACGTCGACGCTAGCTTCGACACAGATCTAGATAACTCTAAGTCACAAACCGGATACATGTATATTTTGAATGGTGGGGCAGTAAGCTGGTGCAGTTGCAAGCAAAGCGTTGTGGCGGGATCTACATGTGAAGTGGAATACATGGCAGCCTCGGAGGCAGCACACGAAGCAGTCTGGGTGAAGGAGTTCATTACCGACCTAGGAGTCATACCCAATGCATCGGAGTCGATGACTCTCTTCTGTGACAACACTAGAGCTATTGCCCTTGCCAAGGAGCCCAGGTTTCACAGGAAGACCAGGCATATCAAGCGTTGCTTCAACTCCATTCGTGAAAGTGTTCAAAATGGAGACATAGAAATTTGTAAAGTACATACGGACCTGAATGTAGCAGATCCGTTGACAAAACCTCTCCCTAGAGCAAAACATGATCAACACCAGAATTCCGTGGGTGTTCGATTCATCACAATGTAACTAGATGATTGACTCTAGTGCAACTTGTAAATGTTGGAAATATGCCCTAGAGGCAATAATAAAATAATTATTATATTTCCTTGTTCATGATAATTGTCTATTATTCATGCTATAATTGTATTATCTGGAAATCGTAATACATGTGTGAATACATAGACCACAATGTGTCCCTAGTGAGCCTCTAGTTGACTAGCTCATTGATCAACAGATAGTCATGGTTTCCTGGCTATAGACATGGGGATGTCATTGATAACGGGATCACATCATTAGGAGAATGATGTGATGGACAAGACCCAATCCTAAGCTTAGCTCAAAGATCGTGTAGTTCGTTTGCTGTAGCTTTTCTGAATGTCAAGTATCATTTCCTTAGACCATGAGATTGTGGAACTCCCGGATACTGTAGGAGTGCTTTGGGTGTGCCAAATGTCACAATGTAACTGGGTGACTATAAAGGTACATTACAGGTGTCTCCGAAAGTGTCTGTTGGGTTGGCACTAATCGAGACTGGGATTTGTCACTCCGTATGACGGAGAGGTATCTCTGGGCCCACTCGGTAATGCATCATCATAATGAGCTCATAGTGATCAAGTGGTTGACCACGGGATCATGCATTACGGTACGAGTAAAGTGACTTGCCGGTAACGAGACTGAACAAGGTATTGGGATACCAACGATCGAGTCTCGGGTAAGTAACATACCGATTGACAAAGTGTCAGGACCCCGACTCAATGCCACATCGATCTAGCATGTAACACTTCATATCACTTTGCGACCTCACGCACGGTATTCCCACGGGTGTCGCCTTACCTTTGCCCGGGACCGTTTGCGCCTTTTGGCACACGTATATGACAGTGTCGCTAGCATCCATATGATAAGGAGCCCGGGCTGACATGGCTAGTCGTAAACCCAAAGTGGCACAAGCTTACAGGGACAGGCATCCATGACCCAGCATCGAACGTGTCGGTCATCAGCGAGTGAATCCAGGCTGTAGCACTGGGCTAGCAGGACTCCGGTGGACCAGGCTGTAGCAGGCTAACAGGACTCCGGTATTCATCGCGTGACATTTCCCCAAAGGGACAGACACAGGAACGAAGAAGGACACATGCCGGCCAGCCTAAGTGTTCCGGAGTAGTAGCAAGCTACCATGGCTCGGTGGAAACACTAGGAGACATTTCCCGGTAAGAGAGGCTACTAAGGATAAACAACTAGATAGCCAGATCCCACACATACCAAGCATTTCAATAACATACACACAATATGCTCGATATGTGCAAATACAACATGGCATCACAACATGACTATACGACTCAAGTATTTTACTCATTAGGCTCCGAGGAGCGAGACATTACAAACATGGGTCTCATGACTCAACAACCAGAGCATACAAGTCAAAGCACAACGAAAGCTTAAATGTCTGAGTACAGACACCTATAAATGAAAAAGGCTGAAAGCCTGACTATCTACCAGATCCTGCCGAGGGCACAAGATCGTAGCTGAGGTAACAAGCTAAACGTCGAAGTCCACGTGGAACTACTAGTGAGACTGAAGTCTCTCTGCAAAAACATAAAATAGGCAAACGTGAGTACAAATGTACCCAGCAAGACTTACATCAGAACTAACTACATATGCATCATTTTCAACAAGGGGATGGTGGGGTTTAACTGCAGCAAGCCAGCTTTGACTCGGTGGCTATCCTAAACTACGACTGCAAGCGACTCTTTTGAGGTGGCGCACACGAGTCCACATATTCACCATATCAATACACCACTATGGATCCGCTCCCGTCTCCCTACGAGAACGCCATCCATAGCACTCACGCTTATCTTGCGCATTTTAAAGTATCCACTTTCACTTGTCTATGAACTGATATAAGCAATCCAGAAGTCCTTTTCCACGGACACGGCTATTCGAATAGATGATGTTAACCCTGCAGGGGTGTACTTCTTCATACATGTTTCCACCACTTAGCGTCTGCACACGACATGTGCTCGGCAGACTTCAAGCGAAAGCCGACGTGGGTGTAGACCACGACCTACCTAAACACTCAAGTCTCTAGTCCAGGTTTATCGCCTATTCGGGTTCCATCCATGAGGAGATCCGGCCGGAGTTTCGCTCACAGCCCCAAACGATGTGAACAGGGTTCCCGAGATACCAAACGGGCATCCGGTACACCGTGCCACGTACCTACCGCATCACAGCCCACCCCTACGGTCAGTGCTGTCCACGGCCTCCAGTAAGCTACAAACACCAGAAACTACTTGCAACTCCTGGACAGAGGACTAGGTGAATAAGAAGTCGAGCGGGGTCATATTTCAGGGCCCAATGTATGGTAGTAGCTGAATCATGGATCACAAACACAGAACTCAGTTCCTAAGGACGGCTTCAATGAGACAACCCACCATGTACTCCTACATGGCCTCTCACCGCTACCTTTACCAAATCGTGTTCACCACTTAGCTCACACACAGTAGGACATGTTCACACACCTCTGATTCATCCCCGATGAACCAGACCTGACTCAACTCTAAGCAATAGCAGGCATGACAAACAAACATGAATGAGTAGGCACATCAGGGCTCAAACAACTCCTACTCATGCTAGTGGGTTTCATCTATTTACTGTGGCAATGACAGGTCATGCAAAGGACAAAGGGGTTCAGCTACCGCAACAAGTAACAGATGAATCGATGTTGTCCTAATGCAGTAAAAGAGAGCAGGAGCGAGAGAGTAGGATTGTATCGGAATGAACAAGGGGGTTTTGCTTGCCTGGCACTTCTGAAGATAACATTGAGTCTTCATCAGTGTCAACGATCACATCATCGGTATCACGTCTATCGAGAGGGGACAATTACCGGCAACATAGAAGGGAACACAATCAATGCAATGCACAATATGATGCATGATCATGACATGGCAAAATGAATGTGTTTTGAGCTAATGCAACTAGCAACAGATTAAATGAAGTTGGTTTGAATACAAGATTCAAATTTAAACTCCATATGTGATTATTCAAATGCCATTTAATTGATTTGTGCTAAACAGCAGCTATAAGTTGTTCTATCATGCATGAAAATGGTACAGATGGATTCCTTGAATTTTTCTGATAATTTTTCATATATAATTTATTTAATTTGGAGTTACGGTTAATTTTCTATGAATTTTAGAAGTTTTGGTTATTATCTGAAATTTATAAATCATTTTTGATTTATTTTAATTCCAGAAACAAATACTGCGTCAGCATGACGTATTAGTGACGTCAGCAGGTCAACGTGGCTGGTCCAGGTCAAACCTGGCCAGTGGGGTCCACACGTCAGTGTCTCGGACTGGTTTGTGTCGCTGACATGTGGGCCCAGTCAACGGCCACGTCAGCGCGGTCAAAACTGACGCGTGGGGCCACTGCAATTAGATTAACCCTAATCTATTTTGGTTAGCCGGTTGGTTAGGCCGTGGGGCCCGGCTGTCAGTGGCTCTGGGGGGGGGGTTAGCTGGCCGTAATTAACACTAATCACGCGGCCACGTCGGACACACCGGCGGCTAGCCGCCGACGACCAAGCAGAGCGGCGGAGACGCTCGGGTTTGCATCTCCGGCGACCAAAGGGGCGGATGAGGGCGTCTACGTGGAGCTGGGAGTCGCCCGCATCCATCTGTGCAAACGGCAGGGGCTGAGGTGGCCCGAGCTCACCGGAACGGGGCCCGCGGCGGCGACCGGAGTTCGGGCGAGCGCGGGTTCGGAGTTCTGGTGCACGGCAGGTCCAGCTGGTGGTCGGGGTCATCTCCTGGGAGCAAACCGAGTACTATGACGCGCCCAGGCACGAGCTACGGCGTCTGTAGCCACGACGGCGACATGGCCGGCGGCGGTGAGCTTTCGGGCTCGGCGACATACGCGACTATAGAGCGCTATCGAGTGCGGTAATAGGGGGAAACGGATCATGAGCTCACAGTGGTCACGTCGAGATGGTCAACGAGCTCGGGGAAGCGACGACGGCGACGAATCGACGATGACGGCCTTCGGTGCCCGAGGAAGAAGAAGATGATGGCGCCGGCATTGCAGGGCTTCCGGTGATGCTTGGTTTGGCGAGGATGACGCTGGAGGCGATACGGATCTCGGGAACACGGAGAGGGAGCGAGGGAGTGGCTGGCCGCGGTGTTTCTCAGCGGAGTGGCCATGGCGGCTTCGGCCATGAGGGGAAAAAGAGCAGGGGAGTGAGAGGGAGAGGGCAGGGAGGCAAGGGAGCGGACGAGGGGGTTCCAGGGGGGTGTCGTGGCATCCTTAGCCGATCCGGGGCGGGGCGGCAAGCAGGAGGTGGCTCGGGCGCGTGCGCGCGCGCCGCGGCCACACGCTCGTCCTTCTGTCCGAGGACGAAGACGACAGGAGAAGCTACGATGGTGGGCTGGGCCACTGGGGTTGGGCCAGGTGGGCTGCGAGGTGAGCGCCAGGTACTTCTTTCTCTATCTCTCTTTTTCTAATTATCTCAGTTTTCTATTATTCTGTAAATTTAGGGCTTTATTAAAAATACTCAGACACTTTCAAAAATCATGAAACTAATCATGGCTACTGTTTAGAATATATCCAACAGTAAACATTTTAGTTTATGATTATTTGAGCATTTGAAATATTTAATAGCATTTAAATGCCCAAATGAAAATACTATATGATTTAATTCAGTGACCAAATATGTCCTGCAAAAATATAAACCATTTTTGGTAGATGCTTCCACCTCAAACCAGAAATGTTGAACATTTTTAGAGGACATTTTGAGTTCAATGAAAAAGGTTTTATTTTGACCCTAGTTGAATTCATTTGGTGCTAGGGCTTAGTCAATCCCCATCTCAGGTTTAAATGAAATTTAAAGATGATGTAACACTCTAATGCATGCACTAGGCATTGTCAGAACTAGGGATGTGACACAAAGGGAATTGTATACGGGATTGCTTGAATCCTCGACGTCGTGGTTCATCCAATGAGATCATTGAGGAGCATGTGGGAGCCAACATTGGTATCCAGATCCCACTGTTGGTTATTGACCGGAGAGCCGTCTCGGTCATGTCTACATGTTTCCCGAACCCGTAGGGTATACACACTTAAGGTTCGGTGACGCTAGGGTTGTAGAGATATGAGTATGCAATAACCTGAAAGTTGTTCGGAGTCCCGGATGAGATCCCGGACGTCACGAGGAGTTCCGGAATGGTCCGGAGGTGAAGAATTATATATAGGAAGTGCGGTTTCGGCCATCGGGAGAGTTTTGGGGGTCACCGGTATTGTACCGGGACCACCGGAAGGGTCCCGGGGGTCCACCGGGTGGGGCCACCCATCCCGGAGGGCCCCATGGGCTGAAGTGGGGAGGGGAACCAGCCCCTGGTGGGCTGGTGCGCCCCCCCTTGGGCCACCCATGCGCCTAGGGTTGGGAACCCTAGGGGAGGGGGCACCTCCACTTGCCTTGGGGGTACTCCACCCCCTTGGCCGCCGCCCCCCTAGGAGATCCCATCTCCTAGGGCTGGCGCACCCCCCTAGGGGGGGCCTATATAAAGGGGGGAGGGAGGGCAGCGACACCTCAAGTCTTGGCGCCTCCCTCTCCCCCGCTACACCTCTCCCTCTCGCAGAAGCTCGGTGAAGCCCTGCTGCGATCATTGCAGCATCCACCACCACGCCGTCGTGCTGCTGGATCTTCATCAACCTCTCCTTCCCCCCTTGCTAGATCAAGAAGGAGGAGACATCATCCGCTCCGTACGTGTGTTGAACGCGGAGGTGCCGTCCGTTCGACACTTGGTCATCGGTGATTTGGATCACGGCGAGTACGACTCCATCATCCCCGTTCTCTTGAAAGCTTCCGCTCGCGATCTACAAGGGTATGTAGATGCACTCTCCTCTCGTTGCTAGTTGACTCTATAGATTGATCTTGGTGAAACGTAGGAATTTTTTTTGTTTTCTGCAACTTTCCCCAACAGTAAAGTAGTGAAAGAATGTGGATGTCGCCTAGAGGGGGATGAACAGTCAGTTTTAAAACAATTACGGTTTAGTCTTGAATAAATACACAATAAAAATAGTGTTTAATTTATCAAGCACAAAACCTAAATAAGCTAGACTTAACTGTGTGCAACCAACAACTTATACTAAATAAGATAAACAAATATGTGATAGCAAGATATATAACTTCAAACACGATGGCTATCACAAGTGCATAAGTAATATGCTCAGGTAAGAGATGACCACATGAAGACGACGATGTATCCTAAAGTTCATGCCATAAAAGATGTTAATCTCCGTTGGAGCGATGTGAAAACACAATGCTCCTCAAACGTCACAATGGTACACCATATTCTTCTCACGCCCTCGCACGATGCAAAGTGTCGTGAATCCACTAAGGGATCCTGAGGGAAGTCACTGGATTCGTACAATTGGAGACCCTTGAAGGCACTCATCAAACCCATACAAATTACACGGGGCAATCTCCCAACTTAATTGGAGCTCCCGAAACTTGCCCAAAGATTTACACCACAATGATTGAGCTTCACGACAACACCAACCGTCTAGGGCGCCCACGCACTCAAGAGGAACAAACTCTAGGGTACCAAGCACCCAACAGTAATAAGCTTCAACTTTCACCTCCACGAGTCACCGTAAGGAACTCAAACCGATGCAACTAATGTGATGACAAGCACACAAGAAGTGCTCAAGTCCTTCACTCTCGAATCCCACCAAAACAACTAATGCTATGGAGGAGTATGAGGGGAAGAACAAAGGAGGAGAACACCAAAGAACTCCAAGATCTGGATTCAAAAGGTTCCCTTCACTTAGAGGGAAGATGGATTGGTGAAATTGTAGATCTAGGTCTCCTCTCTCTTTTCTCCCAAATAGATGCAAGAATCATGGGAGGAATAAAAGGAAAACAAGCTTCAAAAGGTCAATAATGGTGAGGAAAAACTTGCTCAAAAATCGTGAAGACCATTGGAGAAGAATCACCCTTTAAATATATAGGACCCCACAAATCTAACCGTTATAAAGCAGAAAAACACTGGAGCGGTACAACCGCCTTGATGAGTGGTACAACCGCTCGAGGCACTAAACTGTGGTTGTTGTGGCCAGAGCGGCATGACTGTACCTGGCTACAGGCGTGGCCATGGCGTACAAAGCGGCAGAATCAATTGCCCAGTTCTATCGGTTATTATGAAAGTAACTGGAACAACCGCTAGACCACCGCCTGAGCACCCGTGCCAAACCCCAAGGAATCACCCCTCGGGTGGTAGTTGGATCGGTACTTGGTCTGGTAGTACCACTCAATGTGGGAGCGGTACAACCGCCAGAGTACATAGTACAACTGCCTGATGTGCACAGTTGTATCCACTCCATAAAGGAGCGGTACAACCGCTACCACATGCGGGGCAACCGGACTAGTAAAGACCGTTGAAACAGGTAAAGCCAAACCTGCCATAACCTCTGCAAATGAAGTTTGATTTCAACGAACTCAAACTTCATAGAAAGATAACGACAATAATATAGAAGTGTGAAACCTCCATAAGTAAAGAACCGGCAAAATTCCTATATAGAAAATGAAATAGAAGATGAATAGGAAATCCGTTTTTGATGAACTTGAGCTTGTCAAGAAGATAGAAGATAACCACAAGCTCTAAAACCTCACATTGAGAAAAGTCAAACAAGAACCAAGAAAGATTATTCCAAGTATGCAAAGGTTTGAGCTATGTACGTAAACGATATGGTCAAACTACTCACTTGAGAGCCCCCCTTGATAGTATGACAAATAATCCTATAAGCCGGTCTCCCAACTACTACCAAGGTTGTACCTATGCCTTGTGCATTCCACTTGAGATAGATGAAGATGATCTTGACCTCCTCAAATTGGACCACATTTCTTGATTGCGTTGGCTTGAGAAAGACTAGTAAATTGCTCCCTCATACTCCACTGTGGGAGAGCCTCTCTTAGGTACATCTTCACTTGTCCATTACATCAGAATGGACGATAAGCTTCAACCTTGTGATATCTCCGTAATGCTCCTCTTGAACTTGCACAAGTCAACCTTAATGACGATCACCATGTGATGTCATCCTCTATGGGTTATACGAGATCTTTCTTTTGATGCAAGCCTATTAGACAGATACCTAGCCCAGGTCCGTCCCTGAGAGGGGGCAAGAGGGGCGGCCGCTCCAGGCCCCCGAAATAGAGGGGGCCCCTCTTCGTGTATGTACGAACACGCAGCAGGTAACACCCTTTTTCCCATCACCATTAGAGCACCACAGCCTGCACGTCTGTCTCCAGGAGTAAGAAAGGTGAATATTAATCAGGTATTAATTTTGTTGCTAGTGTATACGGAGAATGTACAGTGCCAGTGAGTATGGAAGAAAAGTAGACATCAAAAACATATATTAGAAAAAAATAACTATATAAAAATAAGCATGCATAAAAATAATTTCTAGATGTACACAAAGAAGTGTTAACATGTATGAAAAAAGGTTCCTGATGGATATAAAAACTGTACATTATGTGTGAAAAAAGTAGACATGTATTAAAAAAACGGAGAAAGAATCAAAGAAAACAAATGAAAATGGAAGGAAAAACTAAAAACTAAAACAAAAAGAAAAGAAATGGAAAACAGAAGAAACAAACAAAATATGAAGTAACAATTTTAAAACGAGAAAGAAACGAAAGAAACTTAAAAGCTAGAACAAAAGAACTGAAAAACAAGAACAAATAAACTTAAAACGAAAACAAAAACACTTAAAAGGAATAAGAAAAATAGAGAAAAACAATAAAAATCAGAAAGAACCGAAAAACCAGAGAGAAACACCAGAAAAAAGAAAATACTGAAGAAAAAAACATAAAACACAAACACTGTAACAAGTGGACAAATATGCTGCAGTACAGGGTCAGCCCAGTACTGTAGAACCCGTAAATATTTCAGGCGAGACCAGAGCTACACTCACTCTAAGCGATGTATAACATTTGCGCGAGTTATTGAGTGCTCCTAATCGGCGCCTTCAACACCGGTTAGGAGAACTGGTGACTTGCGCTCACGCCGGCCACTGGGAAATTCCAAACACTTTTACGAGAGCTCGCTCGCTCAAAAAAAAGGACTAGTACGCTTGGTTTCTTAGGCCTTCCACTATGTAGGCTAAAAGTGATGTTAAATTTGCTTTTTGGATATTTGGCACCAATGCCCTACATTGTCAAGCCGATGCCAAATAAAAATTCATGGGCACCAGAGCATCTACTTGCTCCGAAGCCAAATCCATCGAACAAATAAAGTAAGGGCGTCGTACTGCAGTGAGTCAGGAAGGAGGGTAGTGAGCCAGGAAGGAGAGACGCTGGCAGTGGGGTGTCTTGGCCTGGTCTATACTATTTTATGTATGTGGGTTCAAGCTTCAATCGATGCTAACTTCTCAACATGGTGTGAGCGGTGCTAAATATTTTGTATCTGACATAGATGTTTATATGGCAAACTTTTCAGAGTTTTGGCACTTAACACATAGTGGAAGGCCTTATTTCGCTGGTTCACTTGGTTTGGTTGGTTTCCAATTGCCCGGCCGCTGTCAACCGTTCACTTTTCCAAAAAGTTCAAAAAATAATAAAATAAATGCAGATAGAAAAGTTCACGATCTTGCAAACTTTCATGCAAAAGAAAATAAAAAATATATAAAATATAGTAATTTTAAAAACAAACCACGAACCTCATAAAGTTCACAAATTCAAAAAAATTCATGAATCTAAAAAAGTTCAATAATTTGATAAATATTTCACAAATACTGAGAAAAACTTCATAATTAAAAAATTACACAAATATATTTTGAAGATACACAATTTCAATATAAAAAATCAACATAAAAAGGTTCATGATTTTTTTAAAGTACAATTTTTTTTAAAAATTCATCTATTTTGGAAAAAAATATGCATTAAAAATAACAGATTTAAAAAACGCATATTTACAGGAAAAGTTCACAAATTTAAGGCAAAACGTTCACAAAAAGTCAAAAGAAAAGTTCATGATAAAACTTATTGAATCTGAAAAAAAATCAGATATTTAAAAAATAAAGGAAATAAAAATGAACAAGTAAAAAATTAAATGAAAAAAGGATTAAAAAAGGAATACAAAACCAGGTACAACAGTAGAAAAGGAAAAGAGCGGCCCGGAAGCTTCCGGAACTCAGTCTTGGAAGCTTCCCAAAATTAAGAGGAGTAGCTCCTGATTAGATTGCACACCACGCTAGATGGGTGGTCTTTTAACGAATGAAACGATAGAAGGTGTGTGTACTATGCGAACCAACCTGTGATTGGACGGTTAGAGGGACGGTGATATTTCTAGCCCATTAGATTTTAAGTCCTGATGCTCGCATTATTTTCTGCATTTATTTTAGAATTTCCTGCGATGCATTTTCAGTGAAGGAGACGTTCCCGTCGACGATGAGACGTCTACGGTGACTTAGTAAATTTTAAGATGGCATGCCGGCTCGGTCTTTCGAAGGTGCGGGAGGGCATGCGTGTGTGCGTTCATATGAAAAAGTGTATGCGCGTATGTATGAGCGCTTGCGTTTGTATACATCTTCAAAAAAAAAGATGTGTACACTATTTTGTGGATAGAACTAGAAAAGGCGCATAAGATGCCATTTTCTAACAGTAAGATGCCTGTGCATTGCATGGAATACCAAGATGCATTTATTTTACTAAACATTTGTTGTGATTGACCCATGCAGAAGTAATCCCATTTGTAAAATCTAACAATATATCTACTCTTATAAAAAAATCAAGTTGGTGAAGACACCTGAGGTGGGGGAGACGAGAAAGAGGAGAGATAAGGTGAGGAGCAGCGGGACGTGGTGGTGGTTGGTGGTCGGACTGAGCGGAGACATGAGGATGGACGACACTCGCAACGGGCATCGTACCAGGTTGTTCCAAAGGCTTTCCTTTTTAATTGCTCAACAATGAGGTCGTGGGAGATAAGAACGGACGACGAAATGTATTATCTACAAATATGAAAAGATGTGCGGGTATCTTTTTGTAAAATTAATATAGTTTACTTTTTATTCGATAAATATAAATCGAATGGCCTATATTGCAGGATGGTAAGCACACCATCATCATCAACTCATACTAAGAAGACTAGGCCCGTAAGGGTTCGATTTACCTGGTTTTTCTGAAATTTATTTTACCATCCTTGTTAGCATGACACGTGTAATAAGGTACTCCTAGGCTGGTGTCTGTTTTTACTGGTCAAGAGTTTTTTTTGCACGTTGTGGGCAGTTGGTCAACCACCGCTTTGACCGATATCTCTGGAGATCTCACCGCTTTGACCCATATCCCTGGACATCTTGCCTAGCAATTGGAAGCAACCAGAAATACTTACACGTGTGCACACGTGTCTACAAAAAACTGCTTAGAAATATCTGGAAGCACATCAACCAACTGCCCTGCAGCTATATAAATATAGAGCTTTTTGGCCATGGACACCAATCCCAGTCTCCACCTGCCCACTTCCTTCCCCAGGTCTCCTTCCTAAAACACGTCCCTGAACGACGCCCCGGCATGCGGGCCGCAGTGGAAAGCGGCATCCGGCGTGGTAGTCACTGTTCGCCAGGTTCCGGCACACCCCCCGTCGTCGGTACGCTCGACCACGCAAGAGGGCTTCAACCCTGTGCACCACGCGGGAGCAGCATCCACGCTCGGACCCGTCCTCGCCGGGCTCCTGTTCGTGGCGCGCAATGACGTAGCGGCCAGCCACAGCGGACGCCCTCGTCTTTCCCAGGAGTGCCACAACGTCGCCGACGCGGCAAGGCACGACCTGGACGCTCGGGTTCGGGCTATCCCCGCTCCTCGACAGCTCCACCTCTGTCATCACGGGAGGGCGACTCGACCTGGGTGATGAAGGTGGCGAGGGCCACGGCGAGGAGGACATCAATGCCGTGGGCCTCACGGGAGCAAGATCCGCGCTCGGCCTTGTCCCCGTCGAGTTCCCATCGTCCGTGGCACAAGCTCTACTCGCGGCCAACCATAACGGACACCGCTGTCTCTCCACGGAGTGCCACACCGTTGCCGACGCGGTGGGGCACGGCTGCACGGCCGGGGCGCTCGGGCTCCGCCCCTTCCTCGGCACACCCGCCCGCTTCCTCGTGGGCTCCATCTCGGGCGCGACTGGTCTCCGAGGCAGAGTCATGGTCGGCGCGCTCGACATGGGAGATGGAGACGGCGAGGGCGAGGAGGACGTCACGGAGGAGCTCAGGTACGTCGACTTCTTGTTCCGTCATCTCACGCACTGTTTGTGTTGATCAAATCCTCCAATTCTCATATTTGTGTTCGCGAGCTGCAGGTTTCAGGATGCTCATCGACATATACAGGCCGTTCTCCACTTGATTTATGTCAGGAGTCGAATCAAAACTGTGGTTCACTGTTCACATTGTAAGCGTCGAGCCCTCTGATTGATTGCTTCCTGCCTATCTTTACTGGTCACAAAGGTTGATCTACTCTGATTGGTTGCTTATTTCTTATGTTGACTGACCTCAATGGTCGATCTGTATACATATGCAGGGGTCTTCTATCTGCTGGTAAAAGAACTCAGAGTATGCTCGACGCGATCGGACACATCGATCCAACGGCGCCGGTGTACCATTGGAAAATCAATAGGTGTGATGCTGTATTGCGGGAAGTCGTGGGAGAAAATCTTTACAAGGAAGTGATCGTCGCATCGCCAAGGGAGGACGAAGGCGATTTTGGCTGCATCGTCATCTGTGGGAATGAAGTTCTTCACGGAGTTGCCAACTTCATGGTAGCCAACCAACCTTCTCTCACTTCTCTTCTTGTTTTGTATTGCGCTGCCTAGCCATAGATGGACGAACTCTTTGGTCTACATATATGAACTAAAACACACACAAGTATCAACATCTAGGTTAAGTGCATGTTTGGATTCAGTATTAAGGTTTAGATAGATGCAGGTTATAAGCAGCAAGGTGTCTCAGTCTCTTCAGGAGAAATCCTTCACATTAAAAACTTGATTCAGGCAATTCGGCGTTTGATTCTGCATTGTAGGCTAGCTGGTGCAAAAGATATGAACAATATGCTCATATTTTTAATATTCTTTTAGTTTTCTCTTAGTTGTGTTCCTTCCGCTTTGGTGTTTGTGCATACTGCTATCGTCTTATCAATGAAATAGCCAACACTTGCTGGATATTTCAGGAAAATAAGAAGCGGGGCATGAAGTTGTAGTCTCACAAGTCACAAGGTCACTGGATAGCCATTTCATATCATCATTGCGGGAAGTCAAAGAGAAGTTCATAATGATATGACATTAAGCAATTTATATGGAAATTGTTTCTGCTGCCTTCCAAAACAATTTATTGCAAGATGTGAAAATGAAACCATCTTTAACGCAGTACAAACATGTAGTTTATTTTGTTTTCCAAAAGTTTGATCATATTGGATTGGATGCTCCTATTCTTTTTGTGTGTGCTTCCTAATGGCTAATCCTTAATTGATTTTGCTGTCATGATCTGGTTTTGTATGTTAAATTTCAGATAATTGTACTGCCGCACTGATACACTCTTATTTGGCACAGTTTGCGTGAGCCCTAGTCAAAACTAGGTACTATTCACAATTGTCCTCTTCTGCAAGGATTGCAGTTCTCTTTTTGATTGATACTGGCCGAGCATGGCTGCGAATATAGCATATAGGATCATTACAGTTCACCTAAGAGTGGTTTTACGTGGTAGTGTCGAAATGCTAACTTGGTTGTACAAGTCTCGATATTCTTGCTGTTATTTTAATTTTTATTAACTGATCCTATCATTTTGTATTTTTCACCAGCCAAAGCTCGCCTGATTGTGAGAACGGAACTTGTTAACAGTATATTTTGATTAATTAGCTTTGGTATTCTTGCTGTTATTTCAATTTTTATTTATGTTCACCATGTCGGTTTTCTATTGCGGTTATACTGAAGAAGAAGTTGTTTGCTTCCCTAGCTATTTACGCAAAGTACAGCGTGTTAGCGACTCAGCTGCAGGGTGCAATATGTCAGGGGATTTTGTTCCTGCACGAATATATAGTTTGTTCTGGAATTATTTGGTTCTTCGGTATCAATTTTAGTATGTATGCACAAGCCTAACCTTACTTGAAAAGAGTTATGTACCATATTGTTCATGTGGATACCCTTGACGTCACAGGGAACAGATCACCAAGAACAAAAGCAGAAGAAATAGCTTCATCTCTCTATCACTACATCACAGAGACAAACCAAGCTGGAGGATCAACATCTCTGGTCTAAGAAAAGAACCAAACCTTTCCAATTCGGTATCCAGTAGCCATTATCACCACCTACCATTGATCACATGCACGTACCAACTAGATGTACCCTTTCTTTGTATGAACTACTTTGCAATGAATTAAGTCTTGGACTGACTTACCAAACATTGCAAAAAGCCAAATAGCTTATCGATTCATGTGGCGCGGCGGGTACGCCGCGCACTACACGCTAGTTTTTTTTATAAGAGTGGAGATTTGTCACTCGCTGGCGACGCAGCGCACATGCGATCCACCCGAGTGTGGAATCTGGGCCAACCCTCTCAGAGAGCGACCACGGTGAGTGCCAACCGGTTTTGGTAACCTTCTAAATGGGTTCTTTTGTTTTATTTTTCTTCTATTGTTTTTTCAGGGGCTTTACTGAGTGTTTTTCTGTTATTTATTTTTCTATTCCTTCTTTTTTCATTTTCTTTGTTTATTATATTTCTTTTCTTTTAAAAGCTTAATTTTTGTTGGAATCTTTTTCGAATTTTTAAATATTTATTCAGAATTTCAAAAAATATTCATGTTTTCATAATTTATTCTCATTTTTCAAACTGTTCGTGGTTTCATATTGTTATTCATAATTAAAAAAAGAAAATTCCAAATACGATCACATTTTCAAAATCTGTTCGCATTTTCCAAAAGCATTCGGAGTTTTGAAATTTGTGCTTGTTTTTACAAACGTTTGGAGTTTTCAATTTTTGTTCATATTCTGAAATTTTGTTCACAATTTCAGAAATGATTGGAATATGAAAATTTGTTCCTGTTTTCAAAAAAGTTTATAGTTTTGAATTTGGTTCAGATTTATTATTATTTTCATTTTTAATTTTTTTTGGAATTTATAAATTTGTTCATGTTTTTAAAAATTAGCTCAAATTCGTGATTCCCCAAAATGTTGGAAATTTTAAAAATGTCTGTATTTTCAAATTTTGTTCACGAATTCAAAAATGCTCCTGCTCTCAAAATTTGTTCACCAATTAAAAAATGAGCCTTTCTTGAAAATTTGTTTGGAAATTTTTACAAAAATTCACATGTTTGTCAAAACTTGTTCGTGATTGTGAAAAATATTTCAGAATTTTAGATAATGTTCGTGTTTTTAAGATTTGTTCAAAAATTTGTAAATAATTCCTGTTTTAAATTTTGTTCACAAATTTAAAAATTCTCACATTCTTGAAAAACTTGTTCCTGCTTATCAAAATTGGTCAGAAATTTTTAAAAATGTTCCTATTTTTCAACATTTGTGCACGACTTCAAAAATTCTCCCTGTTTTTAAAATTTGGTTACAAATTCAAAAAATGTTTACTTTTTGAAAACTCGTCTGTGTTTGTGAAAAACGTTTGGAATTTTTCTAAAAAATATTCTGAACTTCTAAGTAATGATTGAAAAAAGGACAAATAATCCGATATGCGGACGTGTCTTGTTCTTAGTATTTGCGTCATCTTTTTTCCATGAACACATATCAGCCACAGTGGCTAGCTACTTGTGTCCACCAGTGCTCAATCGCGAGTTCGAATCCTAGCGTTTTTGTTTGAGAATTTCGAATCCTAGCTGATGGGCCGCATTTCGCATGCCTGCGTGGGCCGGCCCTGTCGCAGGTCCCGCATAAGACGCCAAATTTTCTCAAAAAAGAGAGCATAAGACGCAAAATACACCTTAAAAAAGCATAAGACGCCAAATAGGCATCGGGGCGAGAAATCAAGCTTCTAGCGTTGCATGCCGTGATGGACCAGTGGGATGTTTTTAGAACCTCCATGTATATAGTTTGGGATATACTCCCTCTGTCCCAAAATATAAAAACGTTTTTAACACTAGCATATTATCAAGAACGTTCTTATATTCTGGGAGAGGGGAGTAGTTTTTACAAATCAATAGACTTTGAATGAACAACAGGCGATGCTATACAACGCTTATAGAGTATTTCCTCCTAGGCAGCAGGTTGCCACGTGTGGTGCGCTGGCGCACCTGCAGGATGACTTTTTTTTCCACACGTGTTTATTTTTTATTTTTGGGTTTTTGCATTTTACTTGGTTTATTCCTAGATTTTCTTTTTTCTAATTTTCTTTATTTTTCTCGCATGAAGCACACCATGAAAAACACGGTTGTGCTTCACAGTGAAACAAAACTATGGAAAAACACATATGTGCTTCCCGAAAAGTGAAAAGCACAATGTGCTTCTCAGAAAGCGAAACATACAGTTTTGCTTATAAGTGCAAAAACGTAGATGTGCATAAAAAAAAAGCAAAAAGCACAAATGCTCTTTTGGTTTCCCTTTTGTTTTTGTTTTTTTGGTCGGGTTCTGTTTTTTTTTTTCTTGTTTCTTATTTTCATTTCTTTTTTGGTTTTTGATTATTTTGATTTTCAGTTTCCTTTATTTTTTCAGGAAAATAATTCATCGGATCCGGTTAACATGGGATCTAGTTTCAAGAATCTGGACTCGAGAAACACAACAATAAAATGATTCACGATTTGGATGCACAATTGAAGAAATAAAACATATGAAAAATAATGAATGAACGAAAAAAAGCACAATACTGCCAGGTTGCGAGAAATGTCATATATGCAGTGTGTCACTTATCACCACAAAAGAAAGTGAGAGTGACCTTTGCAAGGGTTACCCTCTAACTAATGATGCAATTTGGGACATTGTCGGACAAATGCAGACGGTAAGCCCTATGGGTCCGAGTGCAGTCTATTTTTCCTCTTTTTGGGTCTGGAATGTACTGTATTTGTTGCCTTCAAAAACAAAACATACTGCACTTGTTTATCGTTTTATTAATTGAGCTCTCTGGTTTAATTGTGGTTCTTCCTTTTTGTTTTTTTCTCTTTCCAAAATTTCAGAATATTTCTTTTAGTGTGAGAGTACTTAAATTGTAAAATTTTAAAATTCCTATTTTCCCCCTAAAATTAATGAATAATTCCTAAACATTTTTAAATATTTCTAGGTCTCGAAGCATGGACACATAGAACAACAAATGCACAAACATAAGCAAAATCAGTTGAGTATGAAAGAACAAAATTAAGGCACAAAAACATAATATTGGTAAGTTGAGATGTTTTATGGTATGGGCCATGAACAAAATTAGCCTGCATATACGTAGAGCTTTGAACAAAATAAAAGGAAATTGTTGCTACCATTTGGACTTGATAGCGAGAAGAAGAAGATGAGATAATAACTTCATAATTAGGGTTGATAAGGATCCATGCGGCTGCGAGCTACTCACGTACTAGCATATTTTTGGTTGTCCCCTGAGGCAAGAATTTTGTGGAAAACACAACATCAACGAATTCTTGTCTACCCGGTCTGAAGATGATTGTTGCGAAACGAAATAGATTAGAGATAGATATATAGTTTGAGCAAAAACCACATTTTGGACCTCGTGTGCCACTGGTTCTGGATGAAAATTTATTTTTTGTCATAGCAAAAAGTTCTGAAATGTATCGTGCATACATGCGTCAAATGCTACATGTACACGTGGCCATTTTTATCGCACACATAAATGTTTGAATCTTGTAATTATTGTACAATAATAAATTGAGGATTGTATATATATAGGCCGGGGGAGTTTTCCGTCTCTTTTCAAGATACTATATGTATATGTAAACTTTGGTGTCCAAGGACAAAGCTTTGCAAATTGAGCAAAAGGAGCACCAAAATGGGAGCACAACAGATAAAGTATTCCACTTGTCATTTTGGATGAACAATGTCATATCTCATTTCCCACACCAACGGAAAATTTGACTGCTTTCATGGTGCGAGTTAATTATAAATCAAACGGCATACGATTCAGAATAAATGATTTCAGGGTTTTTTGCAAGTAGGAAAAAATGCTCCACATCATCATAACATGCTATACTCTCTCGACCCAAAATAGAAGAAGCGAACAAACATAACATTTGATTCTTTGTTCTAGAAACACAGTAAAGACGCAAACGCTAACAACACACACACGCGCGCGCGCGCGCACACACACACACACACACAACACACACACACACACTCATCCTATGAACATACAGACGCAATCCTATCTCTATGATCACCTTTGAGAGAATGAGTTGGTAGATCTTAAGATTGACGAATTCACCGCATGCACCTTGTAGACTGTAGTTGACAGACACATAAGACATATCATACCACCGAAAGGATAGTGTCAAACAGCCTGAAATAATTTTAGAAAATATGCGAGCACCATTTGATTCTCCATGTACAGCAGCAACATAACTCCTTGTCAGGACAATTGGTGCATACAAAACACAACACATGCCCTGAATATCGCACTGGTCGTGCAAGATTATACTCCTGCAGATATATAAACGCGCGCACACCAGTGCTACGATCGAGTAGCTGGTCCAGCTGGATAGTAATCCGGGACATGCGTACGTACGTGTGCCCATGGTAATGATTCAGTCGGGACAAGTACGCAAGTGCAATTCTCGCTTAATTAACTTCCATTTGATGTCGGCCACACAAACTAGTAGGCAGTACGGACGGTATGATTTTGAATAAGTACCGTAATAAATAGTAAATATTGTACTACTTCCGTCCTGGTTTATTGGCTTCTTTAGTATTTTGTACAAATTTTGATCATGTATTTAATTAACAAAATACTACTCCCTTCGTTTCAAAATAGGTGTCTCAGCTTTGTACTAATTTTAGTATAAAGTTGTACTAAAGTCGAGACACTTATTCCAGAACAGAGGGAGTATGTCACAAAAAATAGTATCATTGAAAACTATGTTCAAATATGAATTCAACTATATTTTTTTATGACATGCACTAACATTTTGTCAATTAAATTTATTATCAAATTGTAGCACAAAATATGAAGATGACCAATAAATCAAGACGAATGTAGTAGACTATATTTTTCTCTCCTTAATTTTGGTGGCCCGTCCGCATGGTTAGCGCAAGTGTCCATTTGGGTCGCTGTGGGTGTTGTGGGAGGGTCCCTCGGTGGGCCCGATTGTTTGGATGCTGCCATGGAGGCTTTTGATGCGCTAGTGGTAGGCCCTGTCGAGTCGCCGATGGCCGCAGTGTGGTGGCGGCGAACATTGCTATCGTGGGTGTCGACCTGGTTTTCATCGGCGTTGCAACTGTCGGCCAATGCAGCCACGACCAAAAAACATCATCAGAATTCAACGGTTGTGTTGCGTGGTTTTGAGTTGTTTTCATTTGTGGATGCTTGGGTGGTGCTATTGCTGGCGCGACATGTCTTGTTATCATTTGGCGTGATTGCAAAGAGTTTTAGGCCACCATGCAATTCTCCTTAGCATTCATATGAACTAAAAATTTCAAAAGTAATATGAGTATAAAATTTTATAGTTAATTAAATGAACTAAAGAAGATTGGCGAATAAGATTATCAATTTATACACTCCTAACCGAAATAATCCCGGCAGACGCCAGGCTGATTTTTGCGATATCGAGTGGCAATGTCCACCAGGTCTGGGAAAAGAGTCGGCATTTATCTGTCAGCAGCAAATCGATGGTGGCTGGACAGTACGTCCTTTTGATCGAAGATGGTAGCTAGCGCTCGCGATGGTACACCATCGGTTGTGTTGTTGTGCGTGCATCTGCGTGCGTAGGCTGACCAGGGTGGGCACCATGGTCCCGGATGTTTTGGTCCGAAAGCACGGCTGGGCGTGTTGTTCTTGCGCGTTTCAAGGGACAAAAATCTGAAGGCCGCGGAGAGAGTATGGGCGGCCCATCATTCAGCTAATACTGTACTACCGTAGCACCAGTAGACCTTGTGCTGCATGTAGCATTTCTGAGTTTAAAAAGTGAGAAATGGTCATATACATGGATGACTTTTGTATGTGCGCAAGATAGTTTCTCACATTTGCAAAAAGAACTAAAAGCATTGCATGCAACATAAGGTAAAGGGAAATTACGAGCTCTACACCTGCATGCAACGTGAGGTACATGCGTAACTAGTTGCAGATTGTAGTTTCCCGTTTCACCTCTATGCTCTACTCTACTGCTAAGTGAGAAATTAAGAGCTCTTAACGTTTGGTTCATAGGTGTATATACACCCTATATAGAAAAATAGTAATTAAATAAAAAAGACAAAAAAACTGGAAATATTTTTGAAATAAACTTGACCTTCCTTGTAATAGCAAAAGAATCACAAAACGAAAAACCACCGCTGACTTCATTTTAAGAAAAACTTTTTGGCCAAAATAGTATGAACAGTGACCTATAATAGAAATGAATTTTGTTCTTTTTGGCCCTGAAGTCAAGGTTGTTTTTTATTCATAAAAATTTATATACTAGTGCAAGAAAATGTCAAATTTATTCTATAAAATCTTCTAAACTTTTTTGACTTCAAAAAACCATATCAGGTGTATATACACCCAAGAACCAAACCGCATTTCCCCGTTTGCATGATGAAAATATGTGTGGAAACGATGGAGGAGGGACGCTGATATGTGTGGAGCTTCTATTGGATGCCGGTTGCATCCAATAGGGTCGCGACGCACGCAGTCAGTACGACTTGGTCGGCCCACTGTAGCGTGGCAGGTTAACTGTAGAGTGTTGGTGTACAATAGCAAGAGGGTTTACTATAGCATGGATTCAAAAAAGTATGAGCGGCTTTTAAAAAAGGTGATCAGTTTTTGGAAACATGATTTTCTTCTTCTAAAGTTTTTAAGCATTTTTAGAAAACTCGAAAACTTTTACAAAAGAATGGAACATTTTATTGTAACTTGTGAACAATTTTTGAATTTTGAAATTGTTATAAAATTTCTGAATACTCCTTGAAAATTACCAACAAATTGCGAAATTCCAAACTTTTTTCAGAAATTCCATTTTTTAAAGCATGATTTTATTTGAAAACATGATCAAACTCAAAAATTCTACATTTTTTGTAAACGTCAAACAATTTTAAAATTCGGAAAATTTTTATAGATTTTGAACATTACTTGAATACATGAAAAATTTCTGAAATTCTGAACTTTTTGAAGTTTGTGAATTTAGAAAAAAACTAAATAAAAAATGAAACAGAAAAAATGATAATGAAAAGAAGGAAATAAAAACACAAAGAAACCAAAAAAGCACGGCAGAAAAAACCCAGCGTACAACACTTAGAAACGTCAAAATTGGCCAGCCTAGTTTGAGCGCTCTTTGCATTTCAATAGCAATTTGATGCAACAAGCATCATATAGGGTTTTCCCTGATATGTATCGCTTGATGGGCTATGTATCTAGTAAAAATATTAAAAAGTTCACGAATTCAAAAAAGTTCATGAATTCAAAAAAGTTCACATATTTCAAGAAAGTTCAAATATTTCCAAAAAATCACTTATTGAAAAAATATTCATGAAATGAAAAATTGTATATTTGTAAAGAATTCACATACTTCGGAATATGCTAGCGGGTTTGAAAAATGTTCACAAATTTTCAAAAAAAATCATGAATTCAAGAGGGGTGAGCAAGATTAGGAAGAGAGGAGGCGCTGTGAGGAATAGATCAGAGCAAAGTTGCAGAGGAATTTGTGGAAGAAAAAGGAAGCGAGCGGCCATGGTAGGGAGTAGAAACGAGAGGATGGGAGCGATGGAGGATATGCTCGTGGAGAAGATAAGGTGGAGCGATGGGAGAGGTGGGCGGGCCCCACAACGACATGTGGTATGCGGAGAGGGAGGCTTGCGGGAGAGACTTTTCATCCGATTGAATTAAAACAATTTCCCAAAAACAATGCAGTAGTATGTTTTTTAGAGGCTGAAAACATTATGGCAGGGGTTGAGCGGGGCGGTTCAACCCGTTGGTACTAGACGTCAGTCTGAAATCTGCTAGGTCCCCTATCTGTTCGAGCTGATGATGCACCGGGTAACTCGTGTAGGATCCAGTTGAACTTGTTAGTGTTCGTAGGTTAGCACACTAGTTAGCGATCAGTGCTTATAAAGACTGAGCAAGAAGATGAAAAAAATTGATGCGGCGTTGCAACCCTAACAAGCAGGTGCCATTCTTCTCGGGACGATTGTGACACTCACACGTTCCCACAATATACATTCTAACAAGTTCATACACAAGTACAATAGAAAAGGTGAACATTCAGATCAAACTCATGTTAGCCAACATTCACAATCAACAACTCAAAAGATTCACATATACACAAGTTCAATATCTTTACGCATCCAAATGATTGAGAGCAGTGGCGGTGCCAGAAATCAAATCATATGTAGTCACTTCAAAATTATGTAGTCAAATGTACATATTTCCATGTTTTTCTGCATGATTTATACTTGTTGTATTGCGTTTTTCCCAAAAAGCTGTGTAGTCAAGTGACTACATAGCCTATGTGTGGCTTCGCCACTGATTGAGAGATCACAAGCCAATATTCATAGCCAACATTCACAGAAAGATTCAGATATACACAAGTTTAGTATGTCTATGCATTCAAATGATTGAGAGGTCATAGCCACTATCATCCATCGACACACTTTAATTACCTAGGGTGCAGACTGGTAAGTGATGTTCACTCGTGGTACTTATTGCTAAAATTAATGCTTGTGTGAGCAAACTTTTGAGTACATAAGAGGCAGCACAGACCATCTGAACTTTTCTTATAGGTTTATCCTCATGATAGTGGCCTTGATGCTGCGAGAGGTTTGAGCATCTTGGCCACTACTTTCATCCAACTAGTTTACTGGCTCACCTTGGTCCTGTAGCTCACCAAACTACAATGCAGACAATAAAGGAGGCAGTCAAAAAAATGAACCACCCAAAGTTTTTGTGCAGTTCAACTAAAACTGAGCATCCCTGATGTGCAGACTAGTTAAGTGGTGTTCACTCTGGCACTTCTTCTTGTCAAGATTGATGCTTGTCTCAGTAAACTTTGGAGTACATAGGAGCATCATAAGTATCTGTCCATCTGATCATTTTGTGCAGTTCTACTGAAATCGACCAATGTAAGGATTTTCCTGCAAGTTGAGGCTCCAAGTTACTCCTTTTATGAAATCGGCCAACTATAGAACAATACCAAATTACCAATAGATATGACAGAGCACAATAATCAGGATGAAGGCCATAGGCCGGTACCAACCTGTGCGAGGAAGCTTATCAATTAGTACTTCCTTTGACTGGAAGTCAAGATAAGCGATTGACAGGAAAGGAAGGAAGCAGTTGAAGCAATGAACCACCCAAAGTTTTTGTGCAGTTCCACTGAAATCAAGCATCCCTGTTGGCACATATATTCAGAAAGTGAGATTACTGTAATAGTGGCACTAGTTGCTGAAACATACACTAACAAATAGAAGCATCCTCATTATCATAATGGGTAAAGTTACCAACATAGTAGCCTTGCTTAAAGAGAGGGTTATCAGTGCCAATTAGCTCACTGCTACCTCTTGAGCACTGCGTTGGTTTTCTCTTGAAGAGGAAGGGTGATGCAGCAAAGTAGCGTAAGTATTTCCCTCAGTTTTTGAGAACCAAGGTATCAATCCAGTAGGAGGCTACGCGCGAGTCCCTCGTACCTACACAAAACAAATAAATCCTCGCAACCAACGCGATAAGGGGTTGCCAATCCCTACACGGTCACTTACGAGAGTGAGACCTGATAGATATGATAAGATAATATTTTTGGTATTTTATGATAAAGATGCAAAGTAAAATAAAAGGCAATGAAAATAACAAGTGTTAGAAGATTAATATGATGGAAGATAGACCCGGGGGCCATAGATTTCACTAGTGGCTTCTCTCGAGAGCATAAGTATTTTACGGTGGGTGAACAAATTACTGTTGAGCAATTGACAGAATTGAGCATAGTTATGAGAATATCTAGGTATGATCATGTATATAGGCATCACGTCCGAGACAAGTAGACCGACTCCTGCGTGCATCTACTACTATTACTCCACACATCGACCGCTATCCAGTATGCATCTAGAGTATTAAGTTCATAAGAACAGAGTAACGCTTTAAGCAAGATGACATGATGTAGAGGGATAAATTCATGCAATATGATAAAAGCCCCATCTTGTTATCCTCGATGGCACAATACAATACGTGCCTTGCTGCCCCTACTGTCACTGGGAAAGGACACCGCAAGATTGAACCCAAAGCTAAGCACTTCTCCCATTGCAAGAAAGATCAATCTAGTAGGCCAAACCAAACTGATAATTCGAAGAGACTTGCAAAGATAACCAAACATACATAAAAGAATCTAGAGAAGATTCAAATATTGTTCATAGATAAACTTGATCGTAAACCCACAATTCATCGGTCTCAACAAACACACCGCAAAAGAAGATTACATCAAAAAGATCTCCACGAGAGAGGGGGAGAACATTGTATTGAGATCCAAAAAGAGAGAAGAAGCCATCTAGCTAATAACTATGGACCCGAAGGTCTGAGGTAAACTACTCACACATCATCGGAGATGCTATGGTGTTGATGTAGAAGCCCTCCGTGATCGATGCCCCCTCTGGCGGAGCTCCGGAACAGGCCCCAAGATGGGATCTCGTGGATACAAAAAGTTACGGCGGTGGAATTAGGGTTTTGGCTCCGTTTCTGATTGTTTGGGGGTACGTAGGTATATATAGGAGGAAGGAGTACGTCGGTGGAGCAACAGGGGGCCCACGAGGGTGGAGGGCGCGCCTGGGGGGGGGGGGTAGGCGCTCCCCCTACCTCGTGGCTTCCCTGTTGGTTGCGTGACGTAGGGTCCAAGTCTCCTGGATCATGTTCGTTCCGAAAATCACGTTCCCGAAGGTTTCATTCCATTTGGACTCCGTTTGATATTCTTTTTCTGCGAAACTCTGAAATAGGCAAAAACAGCAATTCTGGGCTGGGCCTCCGGTTAATAGGTTAGTCCCAAAAATAATATAAAAGTGAATAATAAAGCCCAATAATGTCCAAAACAGAAGATAATATAGCATGGAGTAATGAAAAATTATAGGTGCGTTGGAGACGTATCACTCACCACTCAAAGCATTGCCATGTATCATAGGTTGCAAATATTTAACGAGCAAAGACAAAGCACCTTCTGGCTTAACTGGTTCTAAACTCTCCCACTCGATAAAGGAATTGTAAGACTACCCCGGGCCACATAAACTATTCCCTTACGCGGACATTCTTTTCTAGAAGGAAAGTAGCAAAGC
The DNA here is from genome assembly GCF_018294505.1 of Triticum aestivum. Classification (NCBI taxonomy): domain Eukaryota; kingdom Viridiplantae; phylum Streptophyta; class Magnoliopsida; order Poales; family Poaceae; genus Triticum; species Triticum aestivum. The sequence goes on from NC_057803.1 coordinate 533,880,614, forward strand.
CGAACACAAATACACATGCAAATTGCGTCGACTACCTCATCACTGTCCAAAATGGGGGATACCGCTATTCATACATGGATGGATGAGGAACTCCGCTGACAACATCAGTAGATGACTTTTCTCGCAGAATGTTATTAACGTTGGAAAAAACATTACTCTCAAACTCACCCTCTGGGTGATAGGTAGAAGCATTAGTACCTAACAGAGCGGTATATAACCAAAAAGGGAGGTGATGTTCTTTTTATAAACAGGATGGAGCATGGCTTCCTTTCTTCTTAGATACATTTCATTCATTCCATTTCTCTATAGTTTACACCAGAATATCTTGCTAATCTTCATAGATCTCAAGTGCATCGGTATCCTCATGAGTCATCACCATGCTCACTATATCATTATGCTCATTACCAGTTTTGTTCTTCTTTCTCGTTATTGTGTTCCGGCATCCTCGTGACATAGTCGCCCGTGTCTGGCTAGACGATCATGGATGTTGTCACACCGAGAGGGCCCTAAGAATATCTTTCCATCATTAGAGGAGAAAATCCCACTCTCGAGCTATCTAGTCCCTTGTCAAACTTTCTAATGAACCTGTAAGTTGTGTTATGATCACCATGTTACAGGTGACGTTTGAGCAACCCCAAAGCCCAACGTATGGTAAGAAGTGACTATGATACTCTCATGGTCTAAGGAGCAAAATCACACATTAATACTCCATGTTATTACAATTGATTACAAACAATATTAACTCAATTCATAAGAATCATAACAGGCAAGTTTTGGTTCATTCAATATGATCATTCTTCCAACGTCATAATCTCAATGTTGTTTTAGGACTATCGTTACACTTAATGATATCCTAAGATCCGGAAAACTTGATTACAAACCATACTGGGGCTAGTCCTAGAGGCAAAACTAGGAACGTTTTATTTTACCATTTATCATTCCACACGTGCATATGAGATTTCCACTGAATTGCATTCTAGGATCATAGATTTATATAATAGAATATAAAGTCTATAATTATGAATATGGCAATATAATAATATAAATGTTATTTCTTCTAGGGCATATTTCCAACACTTATCCCTCTTTTCTAGGGATCCACTTATCTCTCTGGATCGGAATGCTCTTACAGTTGCCCACCCGCCAAATCAAACCTTCCTTTAATAGCTCAAGGCCAAATTCAATTCCTCTCCAGGATGGTGAGGCATCATAAGAAAACACAGTGTTCGATAAGTTTCCATTAGGGAAGTATTTTGATTTTAGCACTCCTGCAAATTAGTTGCCCGGGTACTGAAGAAGTCTCCAACTTTGTCGGGCTAGAAGAGCATGGTTAAAGCAATGCATGTCCCGGAAGCCTATGCCCCAATCCCTCTTGTGCTTGGTCATATTCTCCCATGACATCAAGTGAACTTTTCGGTGGTCAACCTTGTCTCCCCACCAGAAGTCCCTAATCAATTTTTCATACTTGTCACAAAAACTTGCATTGAGTTTAAAAACTTCCATGACAAAGGATGGAAGTGATGAATTACTAATTTGACATTAACCTCCTTTGCCGCTTGAGACATAAACCTCTCATTCCAATCATTCCATCTCTTCCCAAACCGATCCGTTATGGGCTGGAACTTTCCATTTTTCGTTCTACCTATTGGAGTAGGGAGACCCGAATAGTTACTCTCAAACGTGTCTGACTCCACTCCTAAGATGTTTTTAATACCATCTCTGACATGTGGGGGGGGGGGCAACACCTCGCTTACCAGGAGGGAGCATTTACTCTAGCTGAGCAGTTGACCCGTACACTGTTGGGAGAGGGATATGATCTCCTTAATTCTCCTTGCTTGATTGGTTGAAACCTTGAAGAATAAGAGACTGTCATCTGCGAAAAGGAGGTTAGATATGCCTGAGCTATTACGAGCCACTTTAATGGTGTTCGAGTGGCCTCCTTCTACTTCTTTTTTCAACAAGCTTGCGAGGCCATCCGCCACAAACAGAAAGATGTACGGGCTTAAGGGGTCTCCCTGTCTTAGTCCATGTGAGGGAGCTAATGGCTCAAGGATCTCACCATTGCATCTGACTGTGTATTTGACTGTAGTCACACTTGTCATCACCCATCCTCTCCATCTTTGGTCAAATCCGAACTTTTGAAGGGCTCTCTCTAGACAACCCCAGTCCACCCGGTCATATGCTTTTGCCAGGTCAAGCTTGTAAGCGCAGTAGTTGTCTCTCGGATTTTTGTTATGTTCGGTTTTATGGAAGCATTCAAATGTGATACTTATAGGTATGAAAGCATTTTGAGTTTCTGAGATGAGCTCGTCCTGGAAGGGTCGTAGCCAGTTCGCCAACACTTTTGAGATCACCTTGTATATTACATTTCATAGACTGATGGGTCGATAATCTTTGATGTTTTTAGGGTCGTTCCCTCTTGGGATTAGTACGATTACCGTCTCATTGGCACCTTCCGGCATCATTCCAACCTCAAAAAATTTCATCACCGCCTTTGTTATCTCTTCCTTCATTACCCCTTAATTCCTTTGGAAGAAGCTGGTCGAGAATCCAGCCGGCCCAGGGCTTTGAGTGGGCCAATTTGGAAAAGAGCGTCCCCAACTTCCACTGGTGTGATCGGTTTAGTTAAGTTGTATTCATCATGTCATCTACTCTGGGCAGAAGAGGTCCAACAGCTCCTACGGTTCGACCCTATCATCCTTACGATATAGTTCTTTGAAAAAATTATTTATCTCTGCATGCATCTCCTCAGCCTTTCCCACCCAAGATCCATCTATCCTCCGTAGTATCGAAATCTTATTCTTTCTCTTTTGCGATGTTGATTTCCTATGAAAAAATTCAGTGTTCGAGTCCCCCTCTTTTAGCCAAGCGATCCTGGACCTCTGTCGCCACATTATCTCCTCTCTATACAACATCTCATCTAGTTCCTTAGTAGTGCATTGATATTTCCTTCAGTTTCAGCAGAGTTTGGGAGTTGCCACAACTTCCCGAGTCACAATTGGAGGCTACTGATTTTGTTTTGGACACAACAAAAATCCCTCGCTGCCCATCTTCTCAAAGAAGTCTGCATGTTTCTTAACTTTCTCACAACCGCGACGAGTGTCTCTCCTGAACTACTGTTAGACCAAGAGTTGTTAATAGTTTCTTGGAGTGAATCAACACATTCCCACGTTGCCTCATATTTGAAATTTTTATCGATTGGCCTCCATTCCTTCATAGCTCGTAGCCACAGCAGAACCGGGACATGGTCCAATTTGGCCAAAACAATGTGTTCCACCTAAGCTTCTATGAACATATCACTCCACTCCAGGCACACCACAACCCTGTCTAGACGGGCCTTTACATTGTTATTGTGATATTGGTGCTAGTATAAGTGTTATCCCTTTTTCTTTCTAACAACAAGTTATGCATGATGTTTCACCTGTTGAGATAGAGGAGATTGATGTTACTATCAAGCTTGCATATAGGTATACCATCTCACCTATTAGGATCATAAGGGATGTTGAAGTGTTGTGTGGTAAGATCAAATACCCTACTTGAAAGCACAAGTGCTCCCTGGGTGATTTTGGTAATTAATGATAACATATCTCTTGTTGGACTAATATCTTTACCTAGTATATTTCATAAAGTTCAACAATGGCGTGGCATGGACAAGAGGATGTGGAATTCCTTGCAAATGCTAAGGACAATGATTGGCAAAAGGCTCAAGACTCTTCATTTTCATTTTAGTGATCCAAGATCACATTGAGTCCTTAGGAAAGCCAATACTATTAAAAGGGGATGAGGTGTTGCTTAATGGCCTACTTGCTAAAAGTGCTTAGTGATATTGCTCCATAACCCTCAGCCACTTTCTCATTTCCAAATATGTCCAAAACCCAAAGTCAAACTCGGCCCTACCGATTTGATCTATTTGGCGCCACTGAGTTCTTTTGACATGGCCACTGCCAGAAACCCTGGACAATTCGGTCTCACCGATACGGATCTTGGTCCCACCAAGATGGCCTTGCAAACTCTCTATTGCCTGTTGCAATTATTTTGGTCTCACCGAAATGTGCAATCTATCACACCAAGTTTGCTTGACCAACTCTCTGTTTTCTCATTGCCGAAATCAGTCTCACCGAGTTCATGCAATCGGTTACACCGAGATGAGGTTTTGCCCTAGCCCTAGCACATCGGTCCCACCGAGTAGATCATGTCAGTCCCACCGAGATTCCTAACATTCACATTTTGAACTAAATCGATCCCACCGAGTTCTCCTATTCGGTGTGACCGAGTTGGGTTAATTGTGTGTAACGGTTGGATTTTGTGTGGAGGCTATATATACCCCTCCACCCCTTCTCTATTCAATAGAGAGCCATCAGAACGTTCCTACACTTCCACTACTCATTTTCTGAGAGAGAACCACCTACTCAGGTGTTGAGACCAAGACATTCCAATCCAACCAGAAGAATCTTGATCTCTAGCCTTCCCCAAGTTGCTTTCCACTCAGATCATCTTTCCACCATAGCCAAATCTGAGAGAGAGAGAGAGAGTTGAGTGTTGGGGAGACTATCATTTGAAGTACAAGAGCAAGGATTTCATCATCAACACACCATCTATTACCTTTTGGAGAGTGGTGTCTCCTAGATTGGTTAGGTGTCACTTGGGAGCCTCCGACAAGATTGTGGAGTTGAACCAAGGAGTTTGTAAGGGCAAGGAGATCTCCTACTTCGTGAAGATCTACCCGAGTGAGGCAAGTCCTTCGTGAGAAATGGCCATGGTGGGATAGACAAGGTTGCTTCTTTGTGGACCCTTTGTGGGTGGAGCCCTCCATGGACTCGCGCAGCCGTTACCCTTTGTGGGTTGAAGTCTCCATCAATGTGGACGTACGATAGCACCACCTATCGGAACCATGCCAAAAATCTCCGTGTCTTCATTGCGTTTGCACACTCCAATCCCATGCCTTTACTTTCTTGCAAATAACATGTTTTACTCTTTCCGCTTCCTATACTCTTGCCATGCTTGCTTGAAATGTATTGTGAATGCTTAATCTTGTGTTAAAACTCCACCTCAACTTGAAGAACTTAAAAACTGCTACTTTTGCTTGTTGAGGATCTAATCAACCCCCTCTAGACACCTCTTCTCGATCCTTTCAATTGGTATCAGAGCATTGGTCTTCATTGCTTTGGTTTAATCACCATTGGAGGAAGATGGGTGAGTCTACGATTGGGAGTATTAGACGGAGAGTGCCTATTCTTGATGGGGAGTCCTATAGTGCTTGGAAAAATGAGATGCTTGAGGTTTTCAATGAATATAATTTGAACAAGTATATTACTAGCCCTTGTGCAACTCCTATTGATCCCTTGCATCCTACCCCCGATGGGTATCTTGACATGAGCCGCAACCTTCGAACTATTGATCTTATCATTAGAGGATTGCCTAGAAATTTGCTTGTATGCTTGCCTACATTTGAATGTGCTTATACGATATGGAGATATCTTGAGGAACGTTTTCCAAACTATTCTTTGAAAAATCTAGATGAGATTCTTCAAAAATCCATTGCTTTTCATAAAATGAATCCTGGTAATCCTAAATTTGGTGATTGTCTATTTGAGCTCCGTGACCTCATGCGTGCCAAAGGAAGCATTGGATTCATTAGTAGCATCATTTCTCAAGTCATTAGAATTCATAAACATGCACATTGTCATCATCATAAATCTAATGAATCACTCTCTCTAGATGATGATCAATCACAAGACGATGTTGAATGATGTCTACTACACAACCTTCTTCTTGTAGACGTTGTTGGGCCTCCAAGTGTAGAGGTTTGTAGGACAGTAGCAAATTTTCCTCAAGTGGATGACCTAAGGTTTATCAATCCGTGGGAGGCATAGGATGAAGATGGTCTCTATGAAACAACACTGCAACCAAATAGCAAAGAGTCTCTTGTGTCCCCAACACACCCAATACAATGGTAAATTGTATAGGTGCACTAGTTCGGCGAAGTGATGGCGATACAAGTGCAATGTGGATGGTAGATATAGGTTTTTATAATCTGAAATTATAAAAACATTAGGGTAACTAATGATAAAAGTGAGCGAAAACGGCATTGCAATGCGTTGAAACAAGGCCTAGGGGTCATACTTTCACTAGTGCAAGTTCTCTCAACAATAATAACATAATTAGATCATATAACTATCCCTCAACATGCAACAAAGGGTCACTCCAAAGTCACTAATAGCGGAGAACAAACGAAGAGATTATTGTAGGGTACGAAACCACCTCAAAGTTATTCTTTCCGATCAATTCGTTGGGCTAATCCTGTAAGTGTCACAAACAACCCTAGAGTTCGTAGTAAAATAACACCTTAATAAACAAATCAACCAAAACCCTAATGTCACCTAGATACTCCAATGTCACCTCAAGTATCCGTGCGTTCGATTATATGGTATGCATCACACAATCTCAGATTCATCTATTCAACCAACACAAAGAACTTCAAAGAGTGCCCGAAAGTCTCTATCGAAGAGTCAAGACGAAAACGTGTGCCAACCCCTATGCATAAGTTCGTAAGGTCACAGAACTCGCAAGTTGATCACCAAAACATTCATCAATTGGATCACGTGAATATCCCATTGTCACCACAGATAAGCACATGCAAGACATACATCAAGTGTTCTCAAATCCTTAAAGACTCAATCCGATAAGATAACTTCAAAGGGAAAACTCAATTCATCACAAGGAGATAGAGGGGGAGAAACATCATAAGATCCAACTATAATAGCAAAGCTCGCGGTACATCAAGATCGTGCCATATCAAGAACACACACACACACACACACACACACAGAGAGAGAGAGAGGGAGAGAGAGAGAGATCAAACACATAGCTACTGGTACATGCCCTCATCCCCGAGGGTGAACTACCCCCTCATTGTCATTGAGAGCGTCGGGGTGGTGAAGATGGCCACCCATGATGGATCCCCCTCCGACAGGGTGCCGGAACAGGGTCCCGATTGGTTTTTGGTGGCTACAGAGGCTTGTGGCGGCGGAACTCCCGATCTAGGTATCTTTTTGGGGTTTTTTGTATTTATAGGAATTTTTGGCGTCGGTCTCACGTCAGGGGGTCTCCGAGTCGTCCACGAGATAGGGGGACGCGTCCAGGGGGTAGGGCGTGCCCTCCACCCTCGTGGATGGGTCAGGACTCTTCTGGCCCAACTCTTTTACTCCGGGAGCTTCTTTTGGTCCATAAAAAATCATCAAAAATTGGCACGTCAATTGGACTCCGTTTGGTATTCCTTTTCTGTAAAACTCAAAAACAAGGGAAAAACATAAACTAGCACTAGGCTCTAGGTTAATATGTTAGTCCCAAAAATCATATAAAATAGCATATAAATGCATATAAAACATCCAAGATTGATAATATAATAGCATGGAAAAATCAAAAAGTATAGATACATTGGAGACTTATCAAGCATCCCCAAGCTTAATTCCTGCTCATCCTCGAGTAGGTAAATGATAAAAACAAAATTTTTGATGTGGAATGCTACCTAACATATTTATCCATGTAATTATCTTTATTGTGGAAAGAATATTGAGATCCATAAGATTCGAAACAAAAGTTTAATATTGACATAAAAATAATAATACTTCAAGCATACTAACAAGGCAATTATGTCTTCTCAAAATAACATGGCCAAAGAAAGTTCATCCCTACAAAATCATATAGTCTGGCTATGCTTCATCTTCATCACACAAAATATTCAAATCATGCACAACCCCGATGACAAGCCAATCAATTGTTTCATACTTTTGATGTTCTCAAACCTTTTCAACTTTCACGCAATACATGAGCGTGAGCCATGGACATAGCACTATAGGTGGAATAGAAGGTGGTTGTGGAGAAGACAAAAAGGAGGAAGATAGTCTCACATCAACTAGGCGTATCAACGGGCTATGGAGATGCCCATCAATAGATTATCAATGTGAGTGAGTAGGGATTGCCATGCAACAGATGCACTAGAGCTATAAATGTATGAAAACTCAACAAAAGAAACTAAGTGGGTGTGCATCCAACTTGCTTGCTCATGAAGACCTAGGGCATTTTGAGGAAGCCCGCCGTTGGAATATACAAGCCAAGTTCTATAATGAAAAATTCCCACTAGTATATGAAAGTGACAACATAGGAGACTCTCTATCATGAAGATCATGGTGCTACTTTGAAGCACAAATGTGGAAAAAGGATAGTAACATTGTCCCTTCTCCCCTTTTCTCTCATTTTTTATTTTTTTATTTGGGCCTTTTCTTTATTATGGCCTCTTTTTTTATTTTTTTATTTTTCGTCCAGAGTCTCATCCCGATGTGGGGGAATCATAGTCTCCATCATCCTTTCCTCACTGGAACAATGCTCTAATAATGAAGATCATCACACTTTTATTTACTCACAACTCAAGAATCACAACTCAATACTTAGAACAAAATATGACTCTATATGAATGCCTCTGGCGGTATACCGGGATGTGCAATGAATCAAGAGTGAAATGTATGAAAGATTTATGTTCGGTGGCTTTGCCACAAATACGATGTCAACTACATGATCATGCAAAGCAATATGACAATGATGAAGCGTGTCATAATAAATGGAACGGTGGAAAGTTGCATGGCAATATATCTGGGAATGGCTATGGAAATGCCATAATAGGTAGGTATGGTGGCTGTTTTGAGGAAGGTAAATGGTGGGTTTATGGTACCGGCGAAAGTTGCGCGGTACTAGAGAGGCTAGCAATGGTGGAAGGGTGAGAGTGCGTATAATCCATGGACACAACATTAGTCATAAAGAACTCACATACTTATTGCAAAAATCTATTAGTTATCGAAACGAAGTACTAGGCGCATGCTCCTAGGGGGATAGATTGGTAGGAAAAGACCGTCGCTCATCCCCGACTGCCACTCATAAGGAAGACAATCAAAAAATAAACCATGCTCCGACTTCATCACATAACGGTTCACCATACGTGCATGCTACGGGACTCACAAACCTTAACAAAAGTATTTCTGAAATTCACAACTACTCACTAGCATGACTCTAATATCACCATCTTCATATCTCAAAACAATCATAAGGAATCAAACTTCTCATAGTATTCAATGCACTTTATATGAACGTTTTTATTATATCCCTCTTGGATGCTCATCATATTAGGACTAAATTCATAACCAAAGCAAACTACCATGCTGTTTAGAGACTCTCAAAATGATATAAGTGAAGCATGAGAGTTCAACAATTTCTTCAAAATAAAACTACCGTCATGCTCTAAGAAGATATAAGTGAAGCACTATAGCAAACGACAAACTACTCCAAAAGATATAAGCGAAGCACAATGAGTAGTTGAATAATTATGTAACTATGTGAAGACTCCTTCTCATAAATAAAATTTCAGATCTTAAGTACTTTATTCAAACAGCAAGCAAAACAAAATAAAATGACATTGCAAGGATAGCACATATCATGTGAAGAAGCAAAAACTTAGGCTCAACCAAAACTGACCGATAGTTGTTGAAGAAAAAAATGTGGGATGCCAACCGGGGCATCCCCAAGCTTATATGCTTGATACTTCTTGAAATATTGACTATGGATGCCTTGGGCATCCCCAAGCTTGAGCTTTTGTGTCTCCTTAATTCCTCCCATATCACGGTTTCCCTAATTCTTAAAAACTTCATCCAGACAAAACTCAACAAGAACTCGTGAGATAAGTTAGTATAAATCCATGCTAAACCTTATCATTCTCTACTGTAGAAAATCACTAAAATTATTATTTAACATTTCTTACTAATTGCCTCTGCATATTTAACACTCCTATCCTCAAATAGAATCATTAAACAAGCAAACATATGCAAACAATGCAATCATAACAGCAATCTGTCGAAACAGGATAGTCTGTAAAGAATGTAAGAGGAATCATACTTCTTTAACTCCAAAAATTCTAAAAAATTACCACACTGTAGATAATTTGTTGTTACTCATTGTGTAAAAATTTCGCGATTTTATCATGTTCTGACTATTCACAAATATTCAAAAGATAACAGCAAACTTCTGTTTTTAATACAACATCATATAGACTTGAAAAATAAGCATTGTAAAGGCTATACTTGACCTTTTTTTATTGAAGTAAAAGATGAAAAATATTACTCTAAATAACAGCTAGAAAATCCTAATAAAAGAAAATGACGCTGCAAGCAAAACTCATATCATGTGGTGAATAAAAATATAGCCTCAATGAAAGTTACCAATGAACGAAGACGAAAAAGGGGATGCTATCCGGGGCATCCCCAAGATTAGGCTCTTGGTTGTCCTTGAATATTACCTTGGGGTGCCTTGGGCATCCCCAAGCTTAGTCTCTTGCCACTCCTTATTCCGTAGTCCATCAAAGCTTTACCCAAAACTTTAAAACCCCACAACACAAAACTTAACAGAAAACTCGTAAGCTCCGTTAGTATAAGAAAGCGAATCACCACTTAGGTACTGTCAAGACAAGATTCATAATTTTTCTCACATGATGCCTACTGTACCATACCATTTCTATAATTTATATTAAGCAATATAATCCATAGAAACTAGAAAACAAGCAAACTATGCATCGAAAACAGAATCTGTCAAAAAACAGAACAGTCTGTAGTAATCTATAACTCTCGAATACTTCTGTAACTCCACAAATCCTGAGAAATTTGGAAGTCCTAGGAAATTTGTTAATTAATCTTCTGCAAAAAGAATCTGTATTTTATCATGCTTTTGTTAAAAATTAGAATTGTTTACCTGAGCGCAAACGTTTCTGTTTTTCAGCAAGATCAAATCAACTATCACTGTAAGCCCTCCCAAAGGTCTTACTTGGCACTTTATTCAAACAAAAGCTATAAAACATGATTACTATAGTAGTTTAATCATGTGAACACACAAAAACAATAGGGGTAAATATTGGGTTGTCTCCCAACAAGCGCTTTTCTTTAATGCCTTTCTAGCTAGGCATGATGATTTCAATGATGCCCACATAAAAGATAAGAATTGAAACATAAAGATAGCATCATGAAGAATATGACTAGCACATTTAAGTCTAACCCTCTTCCTATGCATAGGGGTTTTGTGAGCAAACAATTTATGGGAACAAGAATCAACTAGCATAGGAAAGCAAAACAAGCATAACTTCAAGTTTTTAAGCACATAGAGAGGAAACTTGATATTATTGCAATTCCTACAAGCATATATTACTCCCTCATAATAATTTTCAGTAGCATCATGAATGAATTTAACAATATAACCATCACATAAAGCATTCTTTTCATGATCTACAAGCATAGAATTTTTATTACTCTCCACATAAACAAATTTCTTCTCATGAATAGTAGTGGGAGCAAACTCAACAAAATAACTATCATGTTGTGACGCCCCCAATTTGACCGTACACTAATCATACACGCAAACGTGTACGATCAAGATCAGGGACTCACGGGAAGATATCACAACACAACTCTACAAATAAAATAAGTCATACAAGCATCATATTACAAGCCAGGGGCCTCGAAGGCTCGACTACAAGAGCTCGATCATAGACGAGTCAGCGGAAGCAACAATATCTGAGTACAGACATAAGTTAAACAAGTTTGCCTTAAGAAGGCTAGCACAAACTGGGATACAAATCGAAAGAGGCGCAGGACTCCTGCCTGGGATCCTCCTAAACTACTCCTGGTCATCGTCAGCAGGCTGCACATAGTAGTAGGCACCTCCCGAGTAGCAGTAGTCATCGTTGACGGTGCTGGCTCCTGGGCTCCAACGTCTGGTCGCCGCAATCGGGTATAGAAAGGGGGAAAAGAGGGAGCAAAGCAACCGTGAGTACTCATCCAAAGTACTCGCAAGCAAGGAGCTACACTACATATGTATGCATTGGTATCAAATGGAATAAGGGTATCATATGTGGACTGAACTGCAGAATGCCGGAATAAGAGGGGGATAGCTAGTCCTTTCGAAGGCTACGCTTCTGGTAACCTCCATCTTGCAGCAGGAGAAGAGAGTAGATGGTAAGTTCACAAAGTAGCATCGCATAGCATAATCCTAACCGATGATCCTCCCCTCGTCGCCCTGTGAGAGAGCGATCACCAGGTTGTATCTGGCACTTGGAAGGGTGTGTTTTATTAAGTATCCGGTTCTAGTTGTTATAAGGTCAAGGTACAACTCCAAGTCGTCCTGTTACCGAAGATCACGGCTATTCGAATAGATTAACTTCCCTGCAGGGGTGCACCACATAACCCAACACGCTCGATCCCATTTGGCCGGACACACTTTTCTGGGTCATGCCCGGCCTCAGAAGATCAACACGTCGCAGCCCTACCTAGGCACAACAGAGAGCTCAGCATGCCGGTCTAAATCCTATGGCGCAGGGGTCTGGGCACATCACCCATTGCACACCTGCATGTTGCGTACACGGCCGGTGAGCAGACCTAGCCTCCCTTATACAAGAGTAGGCGATCGAGTCCAACCTGGCGCGCGCCGCTCAGTCGCTGATGTCACGAAGGCTTCGGCTGATACCACGACGTCGAGTGCCCATAACTGTCCCCGCATAGATGGTTAGTGCGTATAGGCCAGTAGCCAGACTCAGATCAAATACCCAGATCTTGTTAAGCGTGTTATTTTGAAGTAACCGCGGACGCCGACCAGGGCCAGGCCCACCTCTCTCCTAGGTGGTCTCAACCTGCCCTGTCGCTTCGCCACAAAGATGCACACGGAGGGCCGTTGGGACAAAGGTCCTTTCAGCCCCCAATCCGTGAATCACTCGTGGGTACTCCACGAGCCGACCCGTCTTTAGTCACCACATGTATCATGTATAAATTATATAGTATATACCCGTGATCACCTCCCGAGTGATCACAACCCGATAGTATAGCATGGCAGACGGACAAGTAGGTAGGGCCACTAATGGCAATCTAGCATCCTATACTAAGCATTAGGATTGTAGGTAAGGTATCAACAGTTGTAGCAACAATGACAGGCTATGCATCAGAATAGGATTAATGGGAAGCAGTAACATGCTACACTACTCTAATGCAAGCAGTAGGGAGAAGAGTAGGCGATATCTGGTGATCAAGGGGGGGGGGGGGCTTGCTTGGTTGCTCTGGCAAGAGAGAGGGGTCATCAACACCGTAGCCGTACTGGGTAGCAGCGGCGTCGGTCTCAGTGTCTAGCAGAGAAGAGAGGGAAGAAACAATAAATATAATGCAAACTAATGCATGACGATGCATGACATGACAAAGCATGATGCTAGGTGTGCCCTAATGCGGTACGATGTGGTACCGGTGAAGGGGGAAAACATCCGGGAAAGTATTCCCGGTGTTTTGCGTTTTCAGACAAATGAACCGGAGGGGGGAAGTTGCATGTTCGCTATGCTAGGGATGTGTGGCGGACAAACGGGCTGCGTATCCGGATTCGTCTCGTCGTTCTGAGCAACTTTCATGTATAAAGCATTTTCATTCGAGTTACGGATTATTTTATATGATTTTTTGAAGATTTAAACAAATCCTGGAATTTCTGCATTTAATTTAATACGAAATAATAATCAGACAAATTGCTATGGGTACACAGGACTGTACCCAGCAATGTGTTCATGTGTACGACACGTGGGGCCAGGTGCTGGGTTGACCCAGTCAATATTTTGACTAGTCCAAAGTGAACAGTGTACGTGGGTCCCAATTGTCATGGACTCATTTAATTAATAGGTTTTTTTTTTGAGGATCTATTATTAATTAATAGGTTCTTGACTAAATTTACTTAACTTAATTAAGGGTTTTTGGGCTAAACTAATTAGGGCCTTCCTAATTAACAGGGGGGTCGGGCCCATGTGCCAGTGGCCCAAATCGGCCTCGAGTGAGGCTGTGCCTGTACATACGTACTCGTAGAGTACGACGCCGGCGGCCATGGTGCTGGCCCGGGGAAGGCTCGGCACGGGGGCGTGAGCAGGCCCGGGCGGAGGTGGACGCCGCCGGCTGAGGCTGGCGCAGCCGCGAGCGGTGGGGCGCGCGAGGGAGGGGTGGTGCAGCGGCGGCCTCCAGCGATGTGGTGCTAGGCGGCGGCCCGAGCAGTAGCAACGTAGCAAAGCAGCGAGCAGCAGCATTCAGGAGCAACGCCAGCAATGCGGGCGGGCAGCGGTGGCACGGCTGGGCGTGTGCGTGCACTAGGAGCGCCGGAGAGGCGAGAAACGGGGGGGGGGCACGCGGACGGTGCAGTCAAGGCGCAGTCAGGCCGAGAGGCGAGACGCGGGTGGGGCGGCCAGGTTAGGGAGGTCACTCTGGTGGGGGGGGGGGCGGTGAGCAGCAGCATCGCGCGGGTGCCCACGGCTGAAGGCGGAGCGAGCGGGGGGGGGGGGGGGGGGGGCGAACACACACAGGAGCGAAGCTCCCGTCCATGGCGTCTTCAGGCGGGCATAGTTCTACAACGACAAATCGACAGCGGGGCGAGTGGGAGACGGAGGAGGAGCTCACTGGGATCGCGAAGAGGAGGTCAGCTTGCTCGGGGAGGCTCTGGTGGTCGCGAATCGAAGGCGGCAGTGGTCGGCTCCCGAGGTTGAAGACGGTGATGTAGGCGGCGTTCCGATGCTTCCGAGCTTACTTGCGTCCATGGAGGGGAAGAGGGCGTTGATGCACAACTCCGGGGGCACGTCGGTGAGGCGCGGTGAGGAGAGTGGTCACGAGCTTCATGGGGCAGCGGGCATGGCGGCGCTCTTGCGAGGTGGGGAAGGGTGAGGGAGAGCGACGGACGAGGGGAAGGGGGGATATGGTCTAGGGTTTGTCCCGGGGGTTGGGGATGGCTAAGTAGGCGTCGGAGGGGGCCTGGATGGCCGACACGCGACCAAGGCGCAGCCATGGCGGCTAGATGGCTGCCACACCCTCCCTGCCTCCTGTAGCGAGGTGGGAGGTGAGTTGGGATGTGGGCTGGGTTGTGTACTGTAGCAGTGGGCTACAGTACACAGTGTAGCCCTTCTGTTCTTTTCCTTCTTTTTCTGTTTTGACTTTTTCCTTTTATTTATCTTTCTTTTTATGTTTTCTTTTACTTTAGTTTTATAAAATACAAAAGTTGTACCTTAAATAGTATTATTAATTTATGCCACTGCCACAATTAAGTCGGCACCTTAAATAAAGTAGTTTGTATTTGCTTATTATTTAAAGAGCATCTAAACAGTTGTTTTGGTGTTGTTTTAATTATTTTAGGACATTTAAACACCTTTAAACATGAGTTGGTTTCTCCACCATTATTACATCTGCAATATTTTCCACCTTTCGAACAATTTAGTTTTAATGTTTTGAAAACTTTTATTGTTTGCCTTGATCTTGAATTTGAATCCAAACGAGATTTGAATTATCACGAGTTTAACAACAGTAATCGTGATGACGTGGAATCATTAACAGGGAATTACTGTGGCTTAATTATCCGGGCGTCACAATTCTCCTCCACTACAAGAAATCTCGTCCCGAGATTTTAGATTTAGTAAGGGGGAAAAGTTTTGGTTACGAAATTCTAACGTATGTGCTCGGTCTTGGTTGCTCTTCTCGAAGAGGATGATCCATTACGTTGATTTCTTTATTTCTCTGCTCCAGGTCATCATGATGAAGTCGGCATCCTTTCTTCGGGAACTCCATCGTACTTACGAAGAATAAAGGGGGGGCATTCCGGGAGAACGGACCTCGACAAGGTTAACTATCTGGTCGATAACATCGGGGAGGGTGGTGGAGAGTAACTCTCGAATTGAAACTTGAGAAAATATCGATAGCTAAATAAGAAGGTATCCTGGGAAGTTTCGAGTGGGCAGGCAAACGTTCGATGCTTGAAATGGGGCGTGAAAGGGGTTCAACTCACGGGAATAAGTATTGTGTTTGATTCAAAAGTAGCTTACTAGGAAGATGACCCATGAATTACATACGAGATCAAGCACGAGGAATAACTTGGCAACATGGGTGTACAGGAGAGTCAGGTTTCGATCCAGTGGAACTATGGGTTATGGGCCCACCATATGGGTTAAAAGTAGGAGGAGCGGTGACATCTTGCATGGTTATGATAGCAGGGCATGTCAGAGGGTAGCCTGTCGATTATGTCGGCAACAATGTCGGTACCAAGGGCGAGGGACGAAGAGAACCATTTTCCTGCTCGTTGAACGAGGCGGACTAATAGGCAAAGTTCTTGTCCATCGATGGCTACCGGAATGTCATCAACAATAGTAACAGGGTCTTGCTGACAGAATTGTACACCGATGTGTTTACATAAGCAGGAGAATATACTGCTTAGATCATATAGATCACAAGAAAGGTTAAACCAAACAAGGAAAGGAAAAGATGATTATCAGATTAAACAGAATAATGGAAAGGAAAATTTGTTTAAACACATATCCCAGGGGTATATCCTCCCCGAGGTCAAGTAGAGCATGATATCCATGACAGGATATAATGTAGACAACTCTTTAGGAAAAGGGAGAGAAATTTGATGACATTACCCATACAACGGTGCTTGGGGTAATTTATAAAGAAATTTTAGCATTGTGCTTCAAATGTTCGTACTGAAAATCGGAGTACCACATACATGCTTCGAGATAGCGTTGACATGGTCTTTAAGCAAAGGTCAGACTTTGGATACGGAAAGGATCCATCAGGAACAACCCATAGAATAAGTGTTACAATTTCCTCATGGAAGAATGGTTAACCTTGTTAAATAGGAAACTATAACCACAAGTCCTCCGGCCAGGTGTGATGGGCATGACATCACCTTACCGATATATAAGGACCAATGTTATAACTCTTGGAAATATGTCCCAACCATCATATCTGACCGAGATTCAGATCTGATTGTGTCAGGATACCTCTGACTCAGGATGCCTGAGAAGAAAAGGTGCAACACAATTGTCGAGATGACCTTGTAAAATTCTGAGGAAATGAACTATGGGAGCGAGTTCAGAAACAAGTGTTCATCATTAACCCAAGGGAATGATGAGGGGGGTGGCTGATGAACTCAGCGACAATTCTTCAAGATTTCCAAAAGCTGGATTTCCACACTTATGTGAACAAGGAGATAACATTTGTCAAATCAAATGATATAATGTTGTATTCTCGAGGAGAACATCCACGAGCAAACATTGGTTCAAAGCAATAGGGTTGCCAGAAGTTTTGAATTCACACATCATAGTTCATTTGTCGGTATTCCGGTTAGGAACAACACGAGGACCAAGAAGGAATGGTGATGGTGATAAGTATTACCTATATCAAGAATTCTCAGGAGGTGGTGAAATTCTCACGACATTCTTGACATAAAAGATGGTAATACTCCAAGGTAAAGAAGAACAACTGCTGGATGGCAGGGAACTCAAGGTATAACGCAAAACATGAACAAGTTTGTGTTGGAGGGAAAACAATAAAGTGGCCGATGATAACACAACTCATCAAGGGCAAGGATGTATTTCTCATCATGAATTCGATTGATATCCTAGAAGAGCTCAGAATGTTGATGGTGACCATGACAAATTTTGTCGAGAGGCTCCACGAAGAAGCCATCGAACAACGGCTACATCAAGCAACAAGACTACTGCAGAGAAAGATTATTGGAACCACAGATACGACACCAACTCGGAATCAAGCTTGCTGTTCGAGGTGAAATGATAAGGCAAGCAAGATCGTCGTCAGCTTAGCTCATCGCTGAAAGTGGTGCTCCGGAAATAAGGACCAGGTAGCACAGTTAAAATCACCACGATACTGATATAGCCGATCAGGCTAGAAATGACGTGATCGAGTACAAACTCGTAAGTAAAGGAGATTACTAATAGTTGTTTAATCACGGTGCAGACTCGATTCGGTTACCAATGTCCTTGAGTGTTTAATAACTCAGGGCCCGTGAAAAATTGGAATTAGTGAGAATGTAGCACTTGATGAAGAACTCATAAGAAGTTATGCAGTTCCATGATAATCTCGAGATACTAGGGGGTAATACTCGACGACAGATCAAAGTAGAGGTTGGACTAGGGTAATGCTCTGCAGAAGACAAGTGCTTAAACTTGCCCGAGAAATGGGATCAAAGAAGAACATGGTCGGAACCACGATTGCAGAAGGCCAGATCCCAGATATAAGATGAACTTCTACCAAGGGAATGATTAATTAAAGAGAATCTTTAATGGTAAGATATACATCATGTCCATGGGCATGAACACAAAGTTCAAGGTTGACTCCCACTTCTTCAATGCATAACCTTTCATTCATTGCTATAGGTAAAAATGATTTCAGTGTCAAAACCTACCCGGTGAATTACCAGAGGAGTATGACCCGTGAAAACTTTCGGGTTCACACAGATTAAGGAAGACATAGGTTCAACCCATCGGGGCTTCTTAGAACATATACCATGAACTTCAGGAGTAAATAACACAAGCTCAAAAGTAGAGCATGGCTGACAAAAGTAGAGTATACAATTTACCAAGGGCATTACGTATCAGGTAAAGAACTCACAAGAATTTTGGTTGTGAAGGACATTGACGGATAATAACCCGGCAATGGGTATGGCGGTCCACAACGGGGCTGATGTGAGTATCGGTACTCAATCAAAGGAAGAAGGAATGCCAAGGCATCGGATTATAGAAACAACTGACTAAATCAAAGCTTAATGCAAAGAAATTTTATGATTTCCAAATCAAGGGATCAGAAGCAATCGTTCTGATCGAAAATGAATAAGTTCAATAGACTTAGAAGCACAAACGATCAAGGCATTGATTGGTCAAGAACCAGCTCATATCCAAATGACGTCTGAGCCGGAAGGATGAATCCTAGGATTCGACTGAGGAATGCGGGCATCCTCAACATATTGAATCAACAGACTTAAAATGATAAAGACAAGGGAGGCCAATAAGATTACGAAACTTATGGGATTAACCATAATTCAAGCAAGCAAGAATTTCAAGAGCAATAGGCTGCTCGGGATTTTTGGAAGATCGAATGATATTTTGAAGTCTTTGGCGAAACACATGAACAACGGGGAATGAGCAGATACTCGATAAGTGCGAGAATTACCCGTAGGGGTATTCAGGTGACAAAGAACAGCAAGGCAGTAAGCTCAAAGGATTCTCAGAACAACAGAGAGAATTTCGAGGTATCTCGTAATAACAAGATCAACCAGGAAACATTGTATGAATGGTGAGTATACGTGCTTATCCATAGGGGTTTATCGATGGAAGGACATTGCATAAGTGACCATAAAGTTCCGAGAGAACATCGGAGAGTATCTTCGGATCCTTCTGGTGCAGCAGACGATCATTTATAACAAGGGGCTCTCCGGGAGAAAGTTGTTATGAGAACCTAATGTTAGAGTTTAGCAGATTCATTTAACCCGAATAGAAGAAAGATCAGAGTCCCAGAGTATAGGTCGAGGAATAAAAGATCCTAATATCACCCAATGGCAACGTGTGCCCGTAAGACACACATCCATGTTAGTAAAAGTTTTGCAATGTCTAAACTCGACTTCGACCAAGGAGTGTGGAAGGGGGATTCCTACAGGCAGTCGGCTCTGCTACCAACTTGTGATGCCCCCAATTTGACCGTACACTAATCATACATGCAAACATGTACGATCAAGATCAGGGACTCACGGGAAGATATCACAACACAACTCTACAAATAAAATAAGTCATACAAGCATCATATTACAAGACAGGAGCCTCGAAGGCTCGAATACAAGAGCTCGATCATAGACGAGTCAACGGAAGCAACAATATCTGAGTACAGACATAAGTTAAACAAGTTTGCCTTAAGAAGGCTAGCACAAACTGGGATACAGATCGAAAAAGGCGCAGACCTCCTGCCTGGGATCCTCCTAAATTACTCCTGGTCGTCGTCAGCGGGCAGCACGTAGTAGTAGGCACCTCCCGAGTAGTAGTAGTCATTGTCGACGCTGGCGTCTGGCTCCTGGGCTCCAACATCCGGTCGCAGCAATCGGGTATAGGAAGGGGGAAAAAGGGGGAGGAAAGCAACCGTGAGTACTCATCCAAAGTACTCGCAAGCAAGGAGCTACACTACATATGTATGCATTGGTATCAAATGGAATAAGGGTATCATATGGGGACTGAACTGCAGAAAGCCGGAATAAGAGGGCGTTAGCTAATCTTGTCGAAGACTACGCTTCTGGCAGCCTCCGTCTTACAGCATGTAGAAGAGAGTAGACTAAAGTCCTCCAAGTAGCATCGCATAGCATAATCCTACCCGGCGATCCTCTCCTTGTCGCCCTGTTAGAGAGCGACCATCGGGTTGTATCTGGCACTTGGAAGGGTGTGTTTTATTAAGTATCCAGTTCTAGTTGTTATAAGGTCAAGGTACAACTCCAAGTCGTCCTGTTACCGAAGATCACGACTATTCGAATAGATTAACTTCCCTGCAGGGGTGCACCACATAACCCAACACGCTCGATCCCATTTGGCCGGACACACTTATCTGGGTCATGCCCGGCCTCGGAAGATCAACACGTCGCAGCCCTACCTAGGCACAACAGAGAGGTCAGCACGCCGGTCTAAATCCTATGGCGCAGGGGTCTGGGCCCATCGCCCATTGCACACCTGCACATTGCGTACGCGGCCGGTGAGCAGACCTAGCCTCCCTTATACAAGAGTAGGCGTTCCAGTCCAACCCGGCACGCGCCGCTCAGTCGCTGACGTCACGAAGGCTGCGGCTGATACCACGACGTCGAGTGCCCATAACTGTCCCTGCGTAGATGGTTAGTGCGTATAGGCCAGTAGCCAGACTCAGATCAAATACCCAGATCTTGTTAAGCGTGTTATTTTGAAGTAACCGCGAACGCCGACCAGGGCCAGGCCCACCTCTCTCCTAGGTGGTCTCAACCTGCCCTGTCGCTCCGCCACAAAGTAACAGTTGGGGGCCGTCGGGAACCCAGGCCCACCTCTACCGGGATGGAGCCACCTGCCTCTTCAGCCCCCAACTCCGAACAGTACCACAGGTAATGTAATAGTGTATAGTATATAGTATATGCCCGTGATCACCTCCCGAAGTGATCACGGTCCAATAGTATAGCATGGCAGACGGACAAGAATGTATGGCCACTGATGATAAACTAGCATCCTATACTAAGAATTAGGATTGCAGGTAAAGGTAACAACAGTAGCAGCAAGGACAGGCTATGCATCAGGATAGGATTAACGGAAAGCAGTAACATGCTACACTACTCTAATGCAAGCAGTAGAGAGAAGAGTAGGCGATATCCGGTGATCAAAGGGGGGGCTTGCCTGGTTGCTCTGGCAAGAGAGAGGGGTCGTCAACATCGTAGTCGAACTGTGGGTCGCCGACAGTCTCGGGGTCTATCGGAAAGAAGTAACGAAGGGGGAACACAATAAATAACAGAGCAATCAAAACAACACAAGGCATAACATAACAATACGCGGTGCTAGGTGTGCCCTAACGCAGTACTAGGTGATACTGGGAAAGGGGGGAAACATCCGGGAAAGTATTCCCAGTGTTTCGTGTTTTCGGACAAATGAACCGGAGGGGGGAAGTTGCATGTTCGCTATGCTAGGGATGTGTGGCAGACAAACGGGCTGCGTATCCGGATTCGTCTCGTCGTTCTGAGCAACTTTCATGTACAAAGTATTTTCATTCGAGTTACGGATTATTTTATATGATTTTTTGAAGATTTAAACAAATCCTGGAATTTCTGCATTTAATTTAATTCGAAATAAGAAATAGACAAATTGCTATGGGTACACAGGAGTGTACCCAGCAATGTGTGCATGTGTATGACACGTGGGGCCAGGTGCTGGGTTGACCCAGTTAATATTTTGACTAGTCCAAAATGAACAGTGTATGTGGGTCCCAATTGTCATGGACTCATTTTAATTAATAGGTTCTCTTTTTTTAGGATCTATTATTAATTAATAGGTTCTTGACTAAATTTACTTAGCTTAATTAGGGGGTTTTGGGCTAAACTAATTAAGGCCTTCCTAATTAACAGGGGGGTCGGGCCCATGTGCCAGTGGCCCAAATCGGCCTCGAGTGAGGCTGTGCCCGTACGTACGTACGTACTCGTAGAGTACGACGCCGACGGCCATGGTGCTGGCCCGGGGAAGGCTCGGCACGGGGGGCGTGAGCAGGCCTGGGCGGAGGTGGACGCCGCCGGCTGAGGCGGGCGCAGCTGCGAGCGGTGGGGCGCGGGGGGGGGGGGGGGGGGGGTGCAGCGGCGGCCTCCGGCGATGTGGTGCTAGGCGGCGGCCCGAGCAGCAGCAACGTAGCAAAGCAGCGAGCAGCAGCATTCGGGAGCAACGCCAGCAACGCGGGCGGGCAGCGGTGGCACGCCTGGGCGAGCGGGGGGGGGGGGGGGGGGGGGGCGCACGTACGCGGGAGGCGAGACGCGGGTGGGGCGGCCAGGTTAGGGAGGTCACTCGGGGGGGGCGGTGAGCAGCATCGCGCGGGCGCCCACGGCTGAATGCGGAGCGACCGGGGGGGGGGGGGGGGGGGGGCGAACACACACGGGAGCGAAGCTCCCGTCCATGGCGTCTTCAGGCGGGCATAGTTCTACAGCGATAAATCGACAGCGGGGCGAGTGGGAGATGGAGGAGGAGCTCACTGGGATCGCGAAGAG
Source organism: Triticum aestivum (assembly GCF_018294505.1). Classification (NCBI taxonomy): domain Eukaryota; kingdom Viridiplantae; phylum Streptophyta; class Magnoliopsida; order Poales; family Poaceae; genus Triticum; species Triticum aestivum. Next base: position 533,903,237 of record NC_057803.1, read on the forward strand.
GAGGTCAGCTTGCTCGGGGAGGCTCTGGTGGTCGCGAATCGAAGGCGGCAATGGTCGGCTCCCGAGGTTGAAGACGGTGATGTAGGCGGTGTTCCGATGCTTCCGAGCTTGCCTGCGTCCATGGAGAGGAAGAGGGCGTTGATGCACAGCTCCGGGGGCACGTCGGCGAGGCGCGGTGAGGAGAGTGGTCGCGAGCTTCATGGGGCAGCGGGCATGGCGGCGCTCTTGCAAGGTGGGGAGGGGCGAGGCAGAGCGACGGACGAGGGGAAGGGGGATATGGTCTAGGCTTTGTCCCGGGGGTCGGGGATGGCTAAGTAGGCGTCGGAGGGGGCCTGGATGGCCGACACGCGACCAAGGCGCGGCCATGGCGGCTAGATGGCTGCCACACCCTCCCTGCCTCCTGTAGCGAGGTGGGAGGTGAGTTGGGGTGTGGGCTGGGCTGTGTACTGTAGCAGTGGGCTACAGTACACAGTGTAGCCCTTCTGTTCTTTTCCTTCTTTTTCTGTTTTGACTTTTTCCTTTTATTTATCTTTCTTTTTATTTACTTTAGTTTTATAAAATACAAAAGTTGTACCTTAAATAGTATTGTTAATTTATGCCACTGCCACAATTAAGTCGACACCTTAAATAAAGTAGTTTGTATTTGCTTATTATTTAAAGAGCATCTAAACAGTTGTTTTGGTGTTGTTTTAATTATTTTAGGACATTTAAACACCTTTAAACATGACTTTGTTTCTCCACCATTATTACATCTGCAATATTTTCCACCTTTCGAACAATTTAGTTTTAATGTTTTGAAAACTTTTATTGTTTGCCTTGATCTTGAATTTGAATCCAAACGAGATTTGAATTATCACGAGTTTAACAACAGTAATCGTGGTGACGTGGAATCATTAACAGGGAGTTAGTGTGGCTTAATTGTCCGGGCGTCACACATGTGAGGCATAACCCAATTGTAATAGCATGGAATAATAAAAAATTATAGATATGTTGGAGACGTATCATAGAACATGGATATTATGACGAGGATGATGATAGTGACTTTGATCTTGATGAGTCTATGAGACAATTTGGTCTTATGGCTAACCTTTGTGGTTACATGGCCGGAGGAAAAGAATGGGTTCTTGATAGTGGATGTACCGATCACATGACCGGAGACAAGGGCATGTTTCATGAGCTCACTGAAAACGACGACCCCCGAAAGTATGTCACTTTTGGTGATAACTCAAAGGGTAAGGTGGTTGGCCTTGGTAAGGTGACCATCTGATACATCTCCATCGTATCTACTTTTCCAAACTTTTTGCCCTTGCTTTGGACTCTAACTTGCATGATTTGAATGGAGCTAACCCGGACTGGTGTCGTTTTTAGCAGAATTGCCAAGGTGTTATTTTTGTGCAGAATAAAAAGTTCTCGTAATGACCTGAAACTTCACGGAGCCAAGTTTTGAAATTAATAAAAAATATTGGCAAAATAATCAGCAGTAGGGGGTCCACACCCTAGCCACAAGGCTGGGGCGCGCCCTCCAACCTTGTGGGTCCCCTGGACCTCCACGGACCTCAACTCCAACTCCATATATTCTCTTTTGGGGAGAAAAGACCAGAGAGAAGGATTCATCGCGTTTTACAATACGGAGCCACCGCCAAGCCCAGTTCTTCCTCGAGAGGGAAGATCTAGAGTCCGTTCGGGGCTCCGGGGAGGGGAATCCGGCACCGTCATCATCATCAACCATCCTCCATCACCAATTTCATGATGCTCATTGCCATGCGTGAGTAATTCCACCGTAGGCTTGCTGGACCATGATGGGTTGGATGAGATTTACCATGTAATCGAGTTAGTTTTGTTAAGCTTTGATCCCTAGTGTCCACTATGTTCTAAGATTGATGTTGCTATGACTTTGCTATGCATAATGCTTGTCACTAGGGCCCGAGTGCCATGATTTCAGATATGAACCTATTATGTTTTCATGAATATATTTGTGTTCTTGGTCCGATATTGCAAGTTATAGACACCTACTACGTGTTATGATCCGACAACCCCGGAGTGACAATAGTCGGGACCACTCCCGGTGATGACCGTAGTTTGAGAAGTTCATGTATTCACTAAGTGCTAATGCTTTGGTCCGGTACTCTATTAAAAGGAGGCCTTAATATCCCTTAGTTTCCAATAGGACCCCGCTGCCACGGGAGGGTAGGTCAAAAGATGTCATGCAAGTTCTTTTCCATAAGCACGTATGACTATATTCGGAATACATGCCTACATTATATTGATGAATTGGAGCTAGTTCCGTGTCACCCTACGTTATAATCGTTGCATGATGAATGCCATCCGACATAATTATCCATCATGGATCCATTGCCTACGAGCTTTTCACATATTGATCTTTGCTTCGTTACTTTTCTGTTATTACTGTTCCGATTACTACAAAATTGCTACTGTTACTTTTGCCGCCGTTACCGTTACTCCCATACTACTTTGCTACTAAATATTTGCTGCAGACATTAAGTCTTTTATGTGTGGTTGAATTGACAACTCAGCTGCTAATACTCAAGAATGCCCCCCTTGTGTCGAATCAATAAATTTGGGTTGAATACTATACCCTTGAAAACTGTTGCGATCCCCTATACTTGTGGGTTATCAAGACCTTTTTCTGGCGCCGTTGCCGGGGAGCATAGCTCTAGTCTCTGAGTCACATGGGATTTATATCTGTTCATCACTATGAGGAATTTGAAAGATCAAAGAACCAAGATTTTTCCCTCAACTACGAGGGGAGGTAAGGAACTGCCATTTAGCTCTGCACTTGATTCTCCTTCTGTTTTGAGTAAACTTGCGACACCTACTCCTACTATTGATTCCAATATGTCACATGTTATTGATGATGCCACTTATACTATGCATGATGCTTATGATGATACTACTTCTGTGCTTGATGATACTGTGCCACTAGGTGAATTTCTTGATGAACAACTTGCTAGGGTTAGAGAGAATGAAATTACTTAAACTGATGATATTATTGAAAATGATGATTATGATTCTCCCTCTAGATATGAATTGCCTGTTGTTCCCGAGGGTTATGTTATGGATGAAAAAACGGCTAGAGACTTCTTTGCTTGCAATGATAGAGAGGATCTTAAGAAACTATTAGCTAAGCTGAAAGAAAAATCGTTGAATGCTAGAATGAAATATGATGCCGCTTTTGCTACTTCACCTATCTTTGTTACTGATAAGGATTATGAATTCTCTGTCGATCCTGAGTTAATTACTTTGGTTGAATCTGATCCTTTTCATGGTTATGAATTTGAAACTGTTGTGGCACATCTTACTAAATTGAATGATATAGCCATTCTATTTGCTCATGAGGAAAAAATCGCTATTAGTATATTATCAAATTGTTTCCTCTATCATTAAAGGTTGATGCTAAGATATGGTTTAATTCTCTTGCTCCTTGTTGTGTGCGTAGTCCCCAGGATATGATTTACCACTTCTCTGCAAAATATTTCCCCACTCATAAGAAACAAGCTGCTTTAAAGAAAATATTGAAGAAGAGAGTCTCCCACAAGCTTGGGGGAGGCTTCTCTGATTACTTAATGCTTTGCCTGATCAACCTCTCAAGAAAAATGAAATACTTGATATCTTTTATAATGGACTAACCGATGCTTCCAGAGACCACCTGGATAGTTGTGCTGGTTGTGTTTTCAGGGAAAGAACTGTTGAACAAGCTGAATTGTTATTGAATAATATATTGAGTAATGAAAATGATTGGACACTTCCTGAACCAACTCCAAAGCAAACTCCAAAGAAAAGGGGTATTATATTTCTCAATCCTGAAGATATGCAAGAGGCAAAGAAATCTATGAAGGAAAAAGGTATTAAAGCTGAAGATGTTAAGAATTTACTGCCTATTGAAGAAATACATGGTCTTGATAACCCGACACAGGTAGTAGAGGTAAACTCTCTTCGTAGATTTGATGAACGTGATATTCCTCATAATAAGTCTACTAGTCAATGCTTGGATGAGTTTGATAATTTTATTGTTAAACAAGAAAACTTCAATGCTTATGTTAGTAGACAATTGAAACGTAATGCTTTCATGCTTTATCACTTGAGTAATTATATGAATAGTACCGTTAATGATCTTAAGCTTATTAAACATGCATCCATGGTTACAACTCAAGTAGAACAAGTACTTAAAGCTCTTGGTGATTTGCTCAATGAGTTGAATAGTAATAATAATGATAATGTTGTTAGGGTTATGACTAGAGGTGGTAAGATGACCCAGGAACCTTTGTATCCTGAGGGTCATCCTAAGAGAATTGAGCGGGATTCTTAGAGAACTAATACGGATGCACCTAGTCCTAGTACTAAAAAGAAAAAGAAAAGTGATAGGACTTTGCATGCTAGTGAACCTGTTGTAGACACACCTGAGAATCCCAATGATATTTCTATTTTCGATGCTGAGACACAATCTAGTAATGAACATGAACCTAGTGCTAATGTTAATGACGATGTTCATGTTGATGCTCAACCTAGTAATGATAATGATGTAGAGATTGAACCTGTTGTTGATCTTGATAACCCACAATCAAAGAATCAATGTTATGATAAGAGAGACTTTGTTGCTAGGAAACATGGTAAAGAAAGAGAACCATTGTCGTGGAATTGTCACAACAGATGTCCTAGCGTGAGGACTTAGTCGTGAGGCCAACGCATCTATGTGGTAGCTTGAGAGGGGTTGAGCGGAATCGAGAGACGCAACACAAGACAGGGATTTAGACAGCTTCATGCCCCGGGAAACATCACCCGGTAACAACCCTACATGCTGTTTGAGGCTAGGTCTTATTATGATCACGAGGGAGTCATCGTAAACCGGCTCTCCTAGTTATGTCTAGCCCTAAGATTATCTTCCTCCCCCTCTTGGGCTGCCCTGCCCCTCTTTATATATGTTGAAGGGGTGGGTTACATGTAGAGTCCAACTCGTATTAAGACTTAAACGATTTTGACTTCTCTTCATGGGCTTCATAATGTCTCGGGCTTCATAACCCCTGGCAACTGAGTTATCACTATCTTCTAGGTTATGACTGGTGCCGATTTATGATGGTCTCACCGAAATGTGCAATCTGTCACACCGAGTTTGCTTGACCAACTCTCTGTTTGCTTGTTGCTGAAATTGTTCTCACCGAGTTCATGCAATCGGTTACACCGAGATGAGGTTTTGCCCTAGCCCTAGCACATCGGTCCCACCGAGTAGATCATGTCAGTCCCACCGAGATTCCTAACATTCACATTTTGAACTAAATCGATCTCACCGAGTTCTCCTATTCGGTCTGACCGAGTTGGGTCAATTGTGTGTAACAGTTGGATTTTGTGTGGAGGCTATATATACCCCTCCACCCCTTCTCTATTCAATAGAGAGCCATCAGAACGTTCCTACACTTCCACTACTCATTTTCTGAGAGAGAACCACCTACTCAGGTGTTGAGACCAAGACATTCCAATCCAACCAGAAGAATCTTGATCTCTATCCTTCCCCAATTTGCTTTCCACTCAAATCATCTTTCCACCATAGCCAAATCTAAGAGAGAGACAGAGAGAGAGAGTTGAGTGTTGGGGAGACTATCATTTGAAGTACAAGAGCAAGGATTTCATCATCAACACACCATCTATTACCTTTTGGAGAGTGGTGTCTCCTAGATTGGTTAGGTGTCACTTGGGAGCCTCCGACAAGATTGTGGAGTTGAACCAAGGAGTTTGTAAGGGCAAGGAGATCTCCTACTTCGTGAAGATCTACCCGAGTGAGGCAAGTCCTTCGTGGAAAATGGCCATGGTGGGGTAGACAAGGTTGCTTCTTTGTGGACCCTTTGTGGGTGGAGCCCTCCATGGACTCGCGCAGCCGTTACCCTTCGTGGGTTGAAGTCTCCATCAACGTGGACATACGATAGCACCACCTATTAGAACCATGCCAAAAATCTCCGTGTCTTCATTGCATTTGCACACTCCAATCCCATCCCTTTACTTTCTTGCAAATAACATGTTTTACTCTTTCCGCTTCCTATACTCTTGCCATGCTTGCTTGAAATGTATTGTGAATGCTTAATCTTGTGTTAAAACTCCACTTCAACTTGAAGAACTTAAAAACTGCTACTTTTGCTTGTTCAGGATCTAATCAACCCCCTCTAGACACCTCTTCTCGATCCTTTCAACTGGTATCAGAGCATTGGTCTTCATTGCTTTGGTTTAATCACCATTGGAGGAAGATGGATGAGTCTACGATTGGGAGTATTAGACACAGAGTGCCTATTCTTGATGGGGAGTTCTATAGTGCTTGGAAAAATGAGATGCTTGAGGTTTTCAATGAATATAATTTGAACAAGTATATTACTAGCCCTTGTGCGCCTCCTATTGATCCCTTGCATCCTACCCCCGATGGGTATCTTGACATGAGCCGCAACCTTCGAACTATTGATCTTATCATTAGAGGATTGCCTAGAAATTTGCTTGTATGCTTGCCTACATTTGAATGTGCTTATACGATATGGAGATATCTTGAGGAATGTTTTCCAAACTATTCTTTGAAAAATCTAGATGAGATTCTTCAAAAATCCATTGCTTTTCATAAAATGAATCCTAGTAATCCTAAATTTGGTGATTGTCTATTTGAGCTCCGTGACCTCATGCGTGCCAAAGGAAGCATTGGATTCATTAGTAGCATCATTTCTCAAGTCATTAGAATTCATAAACATGCACATTGTCATGATCATAAATCTAATGAATCACTCTCTCTAGGTGATGATCAATCATAAGACGATGTTGAATGATGTCTACTACACAACCTTCTTCTTGTAGACGTTGTTGGGCCTCCAAGTGTAGAGGTTTGTAGGACAGTAGCAAATTTTCCTCAAGTGGATGACCTAAGGTTTATCAATCCGTGGGAGGCATAGGATGAAGATGGTCTCTATCAAACAACACTGCAACCAAATAGCAAAGAGTCTCTTGTGTCCCCAACACACCCAATACAATGGTAAATTGTATAGGTGCACTAGTTCGGCGAAGTGATGGCGATACAAGTGCAATGTGGATGGTAGATATAGGTTTTTATAATCTGAAATTATAAAAACATCAAGGTAAATAATGATAAAAGTGAGCGAAAATGGCATTGCAATGCATTGAAACAAGGCCTAGGGGTCATACTTTCACTAGTGCAAGTTCTCTCAACAATAATGACATAATTAGATCATATAACTATCCCTCAACATGCAATAAAGGGTCACTCCAAAGTCACTAATAGCGGAGAACAAACGAAGAGATTAGTGTAGGGTACGAAACCACCTCAAAGTTATTCTTTCCGATCAATCCGTTGGGCTAATCCTATAAGTGTCACAAACAACCCTAGAGTTTGTAGTAAAATAACACCTTAAGAAACAAATCAACCAAAACCCTAATGTCACCTAGATACTCCAATGTCACCTCAAGTATCCATGGGTTTGATTATATGGTATGCATCACACAATCTCAGATCTATTCAACCAACACAAAGAACTTCAAAGAGTGCCCCAAAGTTTCTACCGGAGAGTCAAGACGAAACCGTGTGCCAACCCCTATGCATAAGTTCGTAAGGTCACAAAACTCGCAAGTTGATCACCAAAAAATTCATCAAGTGGATCACGTGAATATCCCATTGTCACCACAGATAAGCACATGCAAGACATACATCAAGTGTTCTCAAATCCTTAAAGACTCAATCCAATAAGATAACTTCAAAGGGAAAACTCAATTCATCACAAGGAGATAGAGGGGGAGAAACATCATAAGATCCAACTACAATAGCAAAGCTCGCGGTACATCAAGATCGTGCCATATCAAGAACACGAGAGAGAGAGAGAGAGAGAGAGAGATCAAACACATAGCTACTGGTACATATCCTCAGCCCCGAGGGTGAACTACCTCTCCTTGTCATTGAGAGCATTAGGGTGATGAAGATGGCCACCGGTGATGGATCCCCCTCCGGCAGGGTGCCGGAACAGGGTCCCGATTGGTTTTTGGTGGCTACAGAGGCTTGTGGCGGCGGAACTCCCGATCTAGGTTTCTTTTCGGGGGTTTCTGTATTTATAGGAATTTTTGGCATCGGTCTCATGTCAGGGGGGTCTCCGAGTCGTCCACGAGATAGGGGGACGCGTCCAGGGGGTAGGGCGTGAAGGAAATATGCCCTAGAGGCAATAATAAAATTATTATTTATTTCCTTATTTCATGATAAATGTTTATTATTCATGCTAGAATTGTATTAACCGGAAACATAATACATGTATGAATATATAGACAAACAAAGTGTCACTGGTATGCCTCTACTTGTCTAGCTCGTTAATCAAAGATGGTTATGTTTCCTAACCATAGACAAAGAGTTGTTATTTGATTAACGGGATCACATCATTAGTAGAATGATGTGATTGACTTGACCCATTTCGTTAGCTTAGCACTCGATCGTTTAGTATGTTGCTATTGCTTTCTTCATGACTTATACATGTTCCTATGACTATGAGATTATGCAACTCCCGTTTACCGGAGGAACACTTTGTGTGCTACCAAACGTCACAACGTAACTGGGTGATTATAAAGGAGCTCTAGAGGTGTCTCCAAAGGTACATGTTGGGTTGGCATATTTCGAGATTAGGATTTGTCACTCCGATTGTCGGAGAGGTGTCTCTGGGCCCTCTCGGTAATGCACATCACTTAAGCCTTGCAAGCATTGCAAGTAATGAGTTAGTTGCGAGATGATGTATTACAGAACGAGTAAAGAGACTTGCCGGTAACGAGATTGAACTAGGTATTGAGATACCGACGATCAAATCTCGGGCAAGTAACATACCGATGACAAAGGGAACAACGTATGTTGTTATGCGGTCTGACCGATAAAGATCTTCGTAGAATATGTGGGAGCAAATATGAGCATCCAGGTTCCGCTATTGGTTATTGACTGGAGACGTGTCTCGGTCATGTCTACATTGTTCTCGAACCCGTAGGGTCCGCACGCTTAAGGTTTCGATGACAGTTATATTATGAGTTTATGAGTTTTGATGTACCGAAGGAGTTCGGAGTCCCGGATGAGATCGGGGACATGACGAGAAGTCTCGAAATGGTCGAGACGTAAAGATCGATATATTGGACGACTATATTCGGACATCGGAAAGGTTCCGAGTGGTTCGGGTATTTTTCGGAGTACCGGGGAGTTACGGGAATACGGGGGAAGAAGTATATGGGCCTTATTGGGCTTTAGGGGAGAGGGAGAGGCAGGCCGCGCGCCCCCCATTGACTAGTCCGAATTGGACTAGGGGAAGGGGCGGCGCCTCCTCCTTCCTTCTCTTCCCTCTTCCCCTTCCTTGTCTCCTACTCCTACTACTTGGAAGGACTCCTAGTTGGACTAGGAAAGGGGGAATCCTACTCCCGATGGGAGTAGGACTCCCCTAGGGCGTGCCATAGAGAGGGCCGGCCCTCCCCTCCTCCACTCCTTTATATACGGGGCAGGGGGCACCCCATAGACACACAAGTTGATCTTCGTGATCGTTCTCTTAGCCGTGTGCGGTGCCCCCCTCCACCATACTCCTCGATAATATTGTAGCGGTGCTTAGGCGAAGCCCTGCGACGGTAGAACATCAAGATCGTCATCACGCCGTCGTGCTGACGGAACTCTTTCCCGACACTTTGCTGGATCAGAGTCCGGGGATCGTTATCGAGCTGAACGTGTGCTAGAACTCGGAGGTGCCGTAGTTTCGGTGCTTGATCGGTCGGGCCGTGAAGACGTACGACTACATCAACCGCGTTGTCATAATGCTTCCGCTGTCGGTCTACGAGGGTACGTAGACAACACTCTCCCCTCTTGTTGCTATGCATCACCATGATCTTGCGTGTGCGTAGGAAAATTTTGAAATTACTACGTTCCCCAACAGTGGTATCAGAGCCTAGGTTTTATGTGTTGATGTTATATGCACGAGTAGAACACAAGTGAGTTGTGGGCGATATAAGTCATACTGCTTACCAGCATGTCATACTTTGGTTCGGCGGTATTGTTGGATGAAGCGGCCCGGACCGACATTACGCGTACGCTTACACGAGACTGGTTCTACCAACGTGCTTTGCACACAGGTGGCTGGCGGGTGTCAGTTTCTCCAACTTTAGTTGAACCGAGTGTGGCTACGCCCGGTCCTTGCGAAGGTTAAAACAACACCAACTTGACAAACTATCGTTGTGGTTTTTGATGCGTAGGTAAGAACGGTTCTTGCTAAGCCCGTAGCAGCCACTTAAAACTTGCAACAACAAAGTAGTGGACGTCTAACTTGTTTTTGCAGGGCATGTTGTGATGTGATATGGTCAAGACGTGATGAGATATAAGTTGTTGTATGAGATGATCATGTTTTGTTGAAGTTATCGGCAACTGGAAAAAGCCTTATGGTTGTCTCTCTATTGCATAAGATGCAAGCGCCAAATAATTGCTTTACTTTATCGCTATGCGATAGCAATAGTTGCAAGAGCAATAGTTGGCGAGACGACCATGTGATGACACATTGATATAGATCAAGATGATGGAGATCATGGTGTCATGCCGGTGATGATGGAGATCATGACGATGCTTTGGAGAAGGAGATCAAAGGCTCAAGATGATGATGGCCATATCATGCCACATATTTTGATTGCATGTGATGTTTATCTTTTATACATCTTATCTTTCTTTGATTGACGGTAGCATTTTAAGATGATCTCTCACTAATTATCAAGAAGTGTTCTCCCTGAGTATGCACCGTTGCGAAAGTTCTTCGTGCTGAGACACCACGTGATGATCGGGTGTGATAGGCTCTACGTTCAAATACAACGGGTGCAAAATAGTTGCACACGCAGAATACTCAGGTTAAACTTGACGAGCCTAGCATATAACAGATATTGCCTCGGAACACCAAGACCGAAAGGTCGAGCGTGAATCATATAGTAGATATGATCAACATAGTGATGTTCACCAATGAAACTACTCCATCTCACGTGATGATCGGACATGGTTTAATTGATTTGGATCACGTGATCACTTAGATGACTAGAGAGATGTCTGTCTAAGTGGGAGTTCTTAAGTAATATGATTAATTGAACTTAAATTTATCATGAACTTAGTCCTGGTAGTATTTTGCAAATCATGTTGTAGATCAATAGCTCGCGTTGTTGCTTCCCTGTATTTATTTTGATATGTTCCTAGAGAAAATTGTCTTGAAAGATGTTAGTAGCAATGATGCGGATTGGATCCGTGATCTGAGGTTTATCCTCATTGCTGCACAGAAGAATTATGTCCTTGATGCACCGCTAGGTGACAGACCTATTGCAGGAGCAGATGCAGATGTTATGAATGTTTGGCTAGCTAAATATGATGACTACTTGATAGTTTAGTGCACCATGCTTAACAGCTTAGAATCGGGACTTCAAAGACGTTTTGAACGTCATGGACCATATGAGATGTTCCAGGAGTTGAAGTTAATATTTCAAGCAAATACCCGAGTTGAGAGATATGAAGTCTCCAACAAGTTCTATAGCTAAAAGATGGAGGAGAATAGCTCAAGCAGTGAGCATGTGCTCAGATTGTCTGGGTACTACAATTGCTTGAATCAAGTGGGACTTAATCTTCCAGATAAAATAGTGATTGACAGAATTCTCTAGTCACCATCACCAAGTTAGTAGAACTTCGTGATGAACTATGATATGCAAGGGATAACGGAAACGATTCCCAAGCTCTTCGTAATGCTGAAATCGACGAAGGTAGAAATCAAGAAAAATATCAAGTGTTGATGGTAGACAAGACCACTGGTTTCAAGAAAAGGGCAAAGGGAAGAAGGGAACTTCAAGAATAACGGCAAGCAAGTTGCTTCTCAAGTGAAGAAGCCCAAGTCTGGTCCTAAGCCTGAGACTAAGTGCTTCTACTGCAAAGGGACTGGTCACTAGAAGCGGAACTGCCCCAAGTATTTGGCGGATAAGAAGGATGGCAAAGTGAACAAAGGTATATTTGATATACAGATTATTGATGTGTATTTTACTAGTGTTCGTAGCAACCCTCGGTATTTGATACTGGTTTAGTTGCTAAGAGTAGTAACTCGAAACGGGAGTTGCAGAATGAACATAGACTAGTTAAGGATGAAGTGACGATGTGTGTTGGAAGTGGTTCCAAGATTGATATGATCATCATCGCACACTCCCTATACTTTCGGGATTAGTGTTGAACCTAAATAAGTGTTATTTGGTGTTTGCGTTGAGCATGAATATGATTTGATCATGTTTATTGCAATACAGTTATTCATTTAAGTAAGAGAATACATTGTTGTTCTGTTTACATGAATAAAACCTTATATGGTTACACACCCAATGAAAATGGTTCATTGGATCTCGATCGTAGTGATACACATATTCATAATATTGAAACCAAAATATGCAAAGTTAATAATGATAGTGCAACTTATTTGTGGCACTGCCGTTTAGGTCATATTGGTGTAAATCGCATGAAGAAAATCCATGCTGATGGGTTTTTGGAATCACTTGATTATGAATCAGCTGATGCTTGCGAACCATGCCTCATGGGCAAGATGACTAAGACTCTGTTCTCTGGAACAATGGAGCAAGCAACAGATTTGTTGGAAATCATACATACTGATGTACGTGGTCCGATGAATATTGAGGCTCGCGGCAGGTATCATTATTTTCTGATCTTCATAGATGATTTGAGCAGATATGAGTATATCTACTTGATGAAACACAAGTCTGAAACATTTGAAAAGTTCGAAGAATTTCAGAGTGAAGTGGAGAATCATCGTACAAAAAATAAAAGTTTATACGATACGATCGCAGAAGGAAAATATTTGAGTTACGAGTTTGGCCTTCAGTTAAAACAATGTGAAATAGTTTCACTACTCACGCCACCTGGAACACCACAGTGTAATGGTGTGTCTGAACGTCGTAACTGTACTTTATTAGATATGGTGCGATCTATGATGTCTCTTACCTATCTACCACTATCGTTTTGGGGTTATGCATTAGAGACCAGCTGCATTCACGTTAAATAGGGCACCATCTAAATCCATTGAGACGACACCGTATGAACTATGGTTTGGCAAGAAACCTAAGCTGTCGTTTCTTAAAGTTTGAGGTTGCAATGCTTATGTGAAAAAGTTTCAACCTGATAAGCTCTAACCCAAATCGGAGAAGTGCCTCTTCATAGGATACCCAAAAGAAAATGTTGGGTACACCTTCTATCACAGATCCGAAGGCAATATATTCGTTGCTTTGAATGGATCCTTTCTAGAAAAGGAGTTTCTCTCGAAAGAAGTGAGTGGGAGGAAAGTAGAACTTAATGAGGTAACTGTACCTACTCCCTTATTGGAAAGTAGTTCATCACAGAAATCTGTTCCTGTGACTACTACACTGATTAGTGAGGAAGCTAATGATGATGATCATGTAACTTCAGATCATGTTACTACCGAACCTCGTAGGTAAACCAGAGTGAGATCCGCACTAGAGTGGTACGGTAATCCTATTCTGGAGGTCATGTTACTTGACCATGATGAGCCTACGAACTATGAGGAAGCGATGATGAGCCCAGATTCCGCGAAATGGCTTGAGGCCATGAAATCTGAGATGAGATCCATGTATGAGAACAAAGTATGGACTTTGATTGACTTGCCCAATGATCGGTGAGCCATTGAGATTAAATGGATCTTCAAGAGGAAGACGGACGCTGATAGTAGTGTTACTATCTACAAAGCTAGAATTGTCGCAAAAAGGTTTTTGACAAGTTCAAGGTGTTGACTACGATGAGAGTTTCTCACTCGTATCTATGCTTAAGTCTGTTCGAATCATGTTAGCAATTGCCGCGTTTTATGAAATCTGGCAAATGGATAAACAAAACTGCATTCCTTAATGGATTTATTAAAGAAGAGTTGTATATGATGCAACCAGAAGGTTTTGTCAATCCTAAAGGTACTAACAAAATATGCAAGCTCCAGCGATCCATCTATGGACTGGTGCAAGCATCTCGGAGTTGGAATATACGCTTTGATAAGTTGATCAAAGCATATAGTTTTATATAGACTTACGGTGAAGCCCGTATTTACAAGAAAGTGAGTGGGAGGACTACAACATTTCTGATAAGTATATGTGAATGACATATTGTTGATCGGAGATAATGTAGAATTATTCTGCAAAGCATAAAGGAGTATTTGAAAGGAGTTTTTCAAAGAAAGACCTCGGTGAAACTGCTTACATATTGAGCATCGAGATCTATAGAGATAGATCAAGACGCTTGATAAGTTTTGCAATGAGTACATACCTTGACAAGTTTTTGAAGAAGTTCAAAATGGATCAAGCAAAGAAAGGATTCTTGCCTGTGTTACAAGGTGTGAAGTTGAGCAAGACTCAAAGCCCGACCACGGCAGAAGATAGAAAGAGAATGAAAGTCATTCCCTATGCCTCAGCCATAGGTTCTATAAAGTATGCCATGCTGTGTACCAGATCTATTGTATACCCTACACTATTTTTGGCAAGGGAGTACAATAGTGATCTAGGAGTACATCACTGGACAGCGGTCAAAATTATCCTTAGTGGAATAAGGATATGTTTCTCGATTATGGAGGTGAAAAAAAGGTTCGTCGTAAAGGGTTACGTCAATGCAAGTTTTGACACTGATCCAGATGACTCTAAGTCTTAATCTGGATACATATTGAAAGTGGGAGCAATTAGCTAGAGTAGCTCCGTGCAGAGCATTGTTGACATAGAAATTTGCAAAATACATACGGATCTGAATGTGGCAGACCCGTTGACTAAACTTCTCTCACAAGCAAAACATGATCACACCTTAGTACTCTTTGGGTGTTAATCACATAGCGATGTGAACTAGATTATTGACTCTAGTAAACCCTTTGAGTGTTAATCACATGATGATGTGAACTATTGGTGTTAAATCACATGGCAATGTGAACTAGATTATTGACTCTAGTGCAAGTGAGAGACTGAAGGAAATATGCCCTAGAGGCAATAATAAAATTATTATTTATTTCCTTATTTCATGATAAATGTTTATTATTCATGCTAGAATTGTATTAACCGGAAACATAATACATGTGTGAATACATAGACAAACAGAGTGTCACTAGTATGCCTCTACTTGACTAGCTCGTTAATCAAAGATGGTTATGTTTCCTAACCATAGACAAAGAGTTGTTATTTGATTAACGGGATCACATCATTAGGAGAATGATGTGATTGACTTGACCCATTCTGTTAGCTTAGCACTCGATCATTTAGTATGTTGCTATTGCTTTCTTCATGACTTATACATGTTCCTATGACTATGAGATTATGCAACTCCCGTTTACCGGAGGAACACTTTGTGTGCTACCAAACGTCACAACATAACTGGGTGATTATAAAGGAGCTCTACAGGTGTCTCCAAAGATACATGTTGGGTTGGCGTATTTCGAGATTAGGATTTGTCACTTCGATTGTCGGAGAGGTATCTCTGGGCCCTCTCGGTAATGCACATCACTTAAGCCTTGCAAGCATTGCAACTAATGAGTTAGTTGCGAGATGATGTATTACGGAACGAGTAAAGATACTTGCCGGTAACGAGATTGAACTAGGTATTGAGATACCGACGATCGAATCTCGGGCAAGTAACATATCGATGACAAAGGGAACAACATATGTTGTTATGCGGTCTGACCGATAAAGATCTTCGTAGAATATATGGGAGCCAATATGAGCATCCAGGTTCCGCTATTGGTTATTGACTGGAGATGTGTCTCGGTCATGTCTACATTGTTCTCGAACCTGTAGGGTCCGCACGCTTAAGGTTTCGATGATAGTTATATTATGAGTTTATGAGTTTTGATGTACCGAAGGAGTTCGGAGTCCCGGATGAGATCGGGCACATGACGAGGAGTCTCGAAATGATCGAAATGTAAAGATCGATATATTGGACGACTATATTCGGACATCGGAAAGGTTCCGAGTGGTTCGGGTATTTTTCGGAGTACCGGGGAGTTACGGGAATACGAGGGAAGAAGTATATGGGCCTTATTGGGCTTTAGGGGAGAGGGAGAGGCAGGCCGCGCCCCCCCCATTGACTAGTCCGAATTGGACTAGGGGAAGGGGCGGCGCCTCCTCCTTCCTTCTCTTCCCTCTTCCCCTTCCTTGTCTCCTACTCCTACTACTTGGAAGGACTCCTAGTTGGACTAGGAAAGGGGGAATCCTACTCCCAGTGGGAGTAGGACTCCCCTAGGGTGAGCCATAGAGAGGGCCGGCCCTCCCCTCCTCCACTCCTTTATATACGGGGGCAGGGGCACCTCATAGACACACAAGTTGATCTTCATGATCGTTCTCTTAGCCGTGTGCGGTGCCCCCCTCCACCATACTCCTCGATAATATTGTAGCGGTGCTTAGGCAAAGCCCTGCGACGGTAGAACATCCAGATCGTCACCACGCCGTCGTGCTGACAGAACTCTTCCCCGACACTTTGCTGGATTGGAGTCTGGGGATCGTCATCGAGCTGAACCTGTGCTAGAACTCGGAGGTGCTGTAGTTTCGATGCTTGACCGGTCGGGCCGTGAAGACGTACGACTACATCAACTGCGTTGTCATAACGCTTCCGCTGTCGGTCTATGAGGGTACGTAGACAACACTCTCCGTTCTCGTTGCTATGCATCACCATGATCTTGCGTGTGCTTTGGAAAATTTTGAAATTACTACGTTCCCCAATAGGGCGCGCCCTCCACCCTCGTGGATGGCTCAGGACTCTTCTGGCCCAACTCTTTTACTCCGGGAGCTTCTTTTGGTCCATAAAAAATCATCAAAAATTGGCACGTCAATTGGACTCTGTTTGGTATTCCTTTTCTGTAAAACTCAAAAACAAGGAGAAAACAAAAACTGGCACTAGGCTCTAGGTTAATAGGTTAGTCCCAAAAATCATATAAAATAGCATATAAATGCATATAAAACATCCAAGATTGATAATATAATAGCATTGAACAATCAAAAAGTATAGATACATTGGAGACTTATCAAGCATCCCCAAGGTTAATTCCTGCTCGTCCTCGAGTAGGTAAATGATAAAAACAGAATTTTTGATGTGGAATGCTACCTAACATATTTATCCATGTAATTCTCTTTATTGTGGCAAGAATATTCAGATCCATAAGATTCGAAACAAAAGTTTAATATTGACATAAAAATAATAATACTTCAAGCATACTAACAAGGCAATTATGTCTTCTCAAAATAACATGGCCAAAGAAAGTTCATCCCTACAAAATCATATAGTCTGGCTATGCTTCATCTTCATCACACAAAATATTCAAATCATGCACAAACCCGATGACAAGCCAATCAATTGTTTCATACTTTTGATGTTCTCAAACCTTTTCAACTTTCACGCAATACATGAGCGTGAGCCATGGACATAGCACTATAGGTGGAATAGAAGGTGGTTGTGGAGAAGACAAAAAGGAGGAAGATAGTCTCACATTAACTAGGCGTATCAACGGGCTATGGATATTCCCATCAATAGATATCAATGTGAGTGAGTAGGGATTGCCATGCAACAGATGCACTAGAGCTATAAATGTATGAAAACTCAACAAAAGAAACTAAGTGGGTGTGCATCCAACTTGCTTGCTCATCAAGACCTAGGGCATTTTGAGGAAGCCCATTGTTGGAATATACAAGCCAAGTTCTATAATGAAAAATTCCCACTAGTATATGGAAGTGACAACATAAGAGACTCTCTATCATGAAGATCATGGTGCTACTTTGAAGCACAAGTGTGGAAAAATGATAGTAACATTGTCCCTTCTCCCCTTTTCTCTCATTTTTTATTTTTTTATTTGTGCCTTTTATTTTTTATGGCCTCTTTTTTTCTTTTTTCTTTTTTTTTCTTTTTTGTCCGGAGTCTCATCCCGATGTGGGGAATCATAGTCTCCATCATCCTTTCCTCACTGGAACAATGCTCTAATAATGAAGATCATCACGCTTTTATTTACTTACAACTCAAGAATCACAACTCGATACTTAGAACAAAATATGACTCTATATGAATGCCTCCGGCGGTATACCGGGATGTGCAATGAATCAATAGTGAAATGTATGAAAGATTTATGATCGGTGGCTTTGCCACAAATACGATGTCAACTACATGATCATGCAAAGCAATATGACAATGATGAAGCGTGCCATAATAAATGGAATGGTGGAAAGTTGCATGGCAATATATCTGGGAATGGCTATGGAAATGCCATAATAGGTAGGTATGGTGGCTGTTTTGAGGAACGTAAATGGTGGGTTTATGGTACCGGCGAAAGTTGCGCGGTACTAGAGAGGCTAGCAATGGTGGAAGGGTGAGAGTGCGTATAATCCATGGACTCAACATTAGTCATAAAGAACTCACATACTTATTGCAAAAATCCATTAGTTATCGAAATGAAGTACTAGGCGCATGCTCCTAGGGGGATAGATTGGTAGGAAAAGACCATCGCTCGTCCCCGACTGCCACTCATAAGGAAGACAATCAAAAACTAAATCATGCTCCGACTTCATCACATAACGGTTCACCATACGTGCATTCTACGGGACTCACAAACCGTAACAAAAGTATTTTTGAAATTCACAACTACTCACTAGCATGACTCTAATATCACCATCTTCATATCTCAAAACAATCATAAGGAATCAAACTTCTCATAGTATTCAATGCACTTCATATGAAAGTTTTTATTATATCCTTCTTGGATGCCCATCATATTAGGACTAAATTCATAACCAAAGCAAACTACCATGCTGTTTAGAGACTCTCAAAATGATATAAGTGAAGCATGAGAGTTCAACAATTTCTTCAAAATAAAACTACCGCCATGCTCTAAGAAGATATAAGTGAAGCACTACAGCAAACGACAAACTACTCCAAAAGATATAAGCGAAGCACAATGAGTAGTTGAATAATTATGTAACTATGTGAAGACTGCTTCTCATAAATAAAATTTCAGATCTTAAGTACTTTATTCAAACAACAAGCAAAACAAAATAAAATGACATTGCAAGGATAGCACATATCATGTGAAGAAGCAAAAACTTAGGCTCAACCAAAACTGACCGATAGTTGTTGAAGAAAAAAAATGTGGGATGCCAACCGGGGCATCCCCAAGCTTATATGCTTGAGACTTCTTGAAATATTGACTAGGGATGCCTTGGGCATCCCCAAGCTTGAGCTTTTGTGTCTCCTTAATTCCTCCCATATCACGGTTTTCCTAATTCTTAAAAACTTCATCCACACAAAACTCAACAAGAACTCGTGAGATAAGTTAGTATAAATCCATGCTAAACCTTATCATTCTCTACTGTAGCAAATCACTAAAATTATTATTTAAAATTGCCTACTAATTGCCTATGCACATTTAACACTCCTATCCTCAAGTAGAATCATTAAACAAGCAAACATATGCAAACAATGCAATCATAACAGCAATCTGTGTAAACAGGATAGTCTGTAAAGAATTTAAGAGGAATCATACTTCTTAAACTCCAAAAATTCTGAAAAAATACCACACTGTAGATAATTTGTTGCTACTGATTGTGTAAAAAATCGAGATTTTATTATGTTCTGACTATTCACAAATATTCAAAACATAACAGCAAACTTTCTGTTTTTAAAACAGCAACATATAGACTTGAAAAATAAGCATTGTAAAGGCTATACTTGACCTTTTTTTATTGAAGTAAAAGATGCAAAATATTACTCTAAATAACAGCTAGAAAATCCTAATAAAAGAAAATGACGCTGCAAGCAAAACTCATATCATGTGGTGAATAAAAATATAGCCTCAAGTAAAGTTACCGATGAACAAAGACGAAAGAGGGGATGTCATCCGGGGCATCCCCAAGCTTAGGCTCTTGGTTGTCCTTGAATATTACCTTGGGGTGCCTTGGGCATCCCCAAGCTTAGGCTCTTGCCACTCCTTATTCCGGAGTCCATCAAAGCTTTACCCAAAACTTTAAAACCTGACAACACAAAACTTAACAGAAAACTCGTAAGCTCTGTTAGTATAAGAAAGCGAATCACCACTTAGGTACTGTCAAGACAAGATTCATAATTTTTATCACATGATGCCTACTGTACCATACCATTTCTATAATTTATATTAAGCAATATAATCCATAGAAACTAGAAAACAAGCAAACTATGCATCAAAAACAGAATCTGTCAAAAAACAGAACAGTCTGTAGTAATTTGTAACTCTCGAATACTTCTGTAACTCCTCAAATCCTGAGAAATTAGGAAGTCCTAGGAAATTTGTTAATTAATCTTCTGCAAAAAGAATCAGTATTTTATCACGCTTTTGTTAAAAATTAGAATTGTTTACCTGAGCGCAAACGTTTCTGTTTTTCAGCAAGATCAAATCAACTATCACCGTAAGCCCTCCCAAAGGTCTTACTTGGCACTTTATTCAAACAAAAGCTATAAAACATGATTACTATAGTAGCTTAATCATGTGAACACACAAAAATAATAGGGGTAAATATTGGGTTGTCTCCCAACAAGCGTTTTTCTTTAATGCCTTTCTAGCTAGGCATGATGATTTCAATGATGCCCACATAAAAGATAAGAATTGAAACATAAAGATAGCATCATGAAGAATATGACTAGCACATTTAAGTCTAACTCTCTTCCTATGCATAGGGGTTTTGTGAGAAAACAATTTATGGGAACAAGAATCAACTAGCATAGGAAAGCAAAACAAGCATAACTTCAAGATTTTAAGCACATAGAGAGGAATTTGATATTATTGTAATTCCTACAAGCATATATTACTCCCTCATAATAATTTTCAGTAGCATCATTAATGAATTTAACAATATAACCATCACATAAAGCATTCTTTTCATGATCTACAAGCATAGAATTTTTATTACTCTCCACATAAACAAATTTCTTCTCATGAATAGTAGTGGGAGCAAACTCAACAAAATAACTATCATGTGAGGCATAACCCAATTGAAAGTTAAAACCATGATGACAAGTTTCATGGATATCATTATTCTTTATAGCATATGTGTCATCACAATAATCATCATAGATAGGAGGGATGCTTTCATCATAATAAATTTGCTCATCAAAACTTGGGGACAAAAAATATCATCTTCATCAAACATAGCATCACCAAGCTTGTGGCTTTGCATATCATTAGCATCATGGATATTCAAAGAATTCATAGTAACAACATTGCAATCATGCTCATCATACAAAGATTTAGTGCCAAACATTTTATAGATTTCTTCTTCTAGCACCTGAGCACAATTTTCATTTCCATCATTTTCACGAAAGATATTAAAAAGATGAAGTATATGAGGCACCCTCAATTCCATTTTTGTAGTTTTCTTTTATAGACTAAACTAGTGATAAAACAAGAAACTAAAAATTTGATTGCAAAATCTAAAGATATACCTTCAAGCACTAACCTCCCCGGCAACGGCGCCAGAAAAGAGCTTGATGTCTACTACACAACCTTCTTCTTGTAGACGTTGTTGGGCCTCCAAGTGCAGAGGTTTGTAGGACAGTAGAAAATTTCCCTCTCAAGTGGATGACCTAAGGTTTATCAATCCGTGGGAGGCGTGGGATGAATATGGTCTCTCTCAAACAACCCTGCAACCAAATAGCAAAGAGTCTCTTATGCCCCCAACACACCCAATACAATTGTAAATTGTATAGGTGCACTAGTTCGACGAAGAGATGGTGATACAAGTGCAATATGGATGGTAGATATAGGTTTTTATAATATAAAATTATAAAAAATGGCAAGGTAACTAAAGATAAATGTGAGCGAAAACGGTATTGCAATGCATTGAAACAAGACCTAGGGGTCATACTTTCACTAGTGCAAGTTCTCTCAACAATAATAACATAATTAGATCATATAACTATCCCTCAAAATGCAACAAAGAGTCACTCCAAAGTCACTAATAGCGGAGAACAAACGAAGAGATTATTGTAGGGTACGAAACCACCTCAAAGTTATTATTTCCGATCAATCCGTTGGGCTATTCCTATAAGTGTCACAAACAACCCTAGAGTTCGTAGTAAAATAACACCTTAAGACACATATCAACCAAAACCCTAATGTCACCTAGATACTCCAATGTCACCACAAGTATCCATGGGTTTTGTCGGGTTTCGGGTTTCGGCAGACCCTTGAGGTTTGAACACTGGGGTGCGCGCGGAGATCTCTCCCCTACCGATCTACGTCTGATCCTCTCGTGCGAACTAAGATGAAAATGATGAACAACACAATAGACACGAGGTTTATACTGGTTCGGGCCACTGTTGTGGTGTAATACCCTACTCCAGTGTGTGGCGTGGTGGATTGCCTCTAGGGCTGATGATGGACAATACAAGGGAAGAACAACCTCGCGAGAGGTGTTCTTGAGCTGGTGCGATGAACTGCTAGGGTGAGTTCATCGCCTCTCTCTCTCTGCTAGGGTTCTACCAGATCTCTCGATGTTCTTGGGGTGTCTAGATGTCTCTGGGGGTCTCTAGATGTCTCTACTCTATGGTGGCTAGCTCTATTTATAGGGGCCCTAGGCCTCTCCCCAAATAATGAGCGGGAAGGGCGCCAACAAATGGCCATTTCGAAGGGGAACATCTAGTACAAGTTATCCTGACCAAAGGTGATCTTCGGCTGCCAAAAGCACTGGTGATGACGCCGTCTCGGGCTCCATGGTGACCTCCGTCCTGCCGTCCGGCTGGTCTTGGTCTCGTTGCACCGAAATGGTAACCTTTGCCTGATGCCTTGACCTGTGCTTGCCCCCTTTGCACCAAATGGGAAACAAGGACACTGCGCAGGCCGGCGCCCGCCTGGTCTCGATCATCATGGCTTGCGTCACGGGTTCCTCGCGAGGTACCCCTGCCTTGATCTCTCCGCCTCCTCGCGAGCCTGCCTGATGAGGTTGCCTCTGAGGAAGCTTCCTGTCGTCCGCCCCGCAAGGCTTGGCCCCTCGCGAGGGTGTTTGAGCTTGAGCTGATGAAGATGGGCCGTGTTGGGCCCCCACTTGAGCCACGCCGCAGGCCGCAGGCAGGCAAGTCTGGGGACCCCCGTTCCCAGAACGCCGACAGTAGCCCCCGGGCCCAAGGCGCGTGCGGGCTTGGCTTAGCAGAAAAGCGAAGGGGCAAGCGCGAAGCGCCGCGGGCCCTAATAGCCTGCGGCCTTGGGCGCCGCGTGGCGGTTGATTGGGTGTGGGCGTGGGCGTCTGCACTTCCCACGACGCCTCGGCAACTGCACGACTTGACAAGTCCCTGCATGCAAAGATATGGGTCATGATTACCTGAGGTCATGGTGCTCGGCGGTTGGCCTTCCCCGGCTATAAGTGCGGGGCCGCGTGAGATCCGCCGGTTCACCCCTTTCCGTCACTCCTCCTCTTCTGCTTCCTTATCCTTGTTTCCTCTTGCGCTAATGGCACCGATCCGCCGGTTTTCAGCTGGATCCTGACCCCCTCCCGCCGAAGAAGCGGCCAATCCTTGGTCACTGGGACGAAGGCGCCTGGCAGGTGGTGTCGAGGCCATGGTACGAGCGGCGGCCACCTGGTTTCCGCTGCCCTTGCACGCCCACGTCGTAGGCCCTAGGGGGGAGGGCGCCAAGCAACACCAATAGCGTCGCCGCCGACGCCGGCGAGTCACAGTGGTGCGTGTCGTCCCCCCTGGAGTCCACGCGGAGCGCTCCTCTCGCGAGCTTGTGCTTCACGCCACCATGCCTCCAACTTCGTGGATCCGCCTTCCTCCCTCCTTCGCCTTCGAGATGCCGCCGAGCGGGGCCCTGGAGCTCTGGCTGCAGCACGCCGACTGTGGCACCCCTGCAACCGGAGCGGAGGTCGCGGTCGTCGCTCCACGCAAGGTCTTCATGACCCGGGGCTGGGGTGAGATTGCCCGGGTCTGTTGTGCGGACGGCGCCTTGGTGATCCATCTTGAATACGACGACGCCTCCTTGATGTTCTTCAAGGTCTTTGATGCAGAAGGACGCCGGCTGGAATGCTGCCCTAAGGGAAGCGGCAGTGGTGACGAACTGGCGAGGACCAGCCCCGCCCGTTGGTCCTCCTGTAGCTCCTCAGGCAGCAGCGGAGGGACTGCGGGCTTCAGCGCCTCCCCCGAACTCCTCACGACCCCGGAGACGAGCGACGACAGCTACGAGCCTCCGAGATCGCGCCGCGCTCGAAGTGAGGCAGCTGCATCGGGCCGCCGACGCCACTGATCTGGATGGGATTGGCGCTGGCACTGGGCAGCCCACTGTTGATGATGGCGTCGCTTGGGGAGGTGCCAGCAAGTAGCGTTCCTTAGGGTTAGCACCTTTTGTTCCCTACAAGGAATTAAAGCAACACCCCGCGAGGGTATGTAAGGCGTCTGTCGTGATTTTGTAATTACTATATCCTTAATATGAATTGGTGTGAGGTGTCCGTTCTATTCCGGCTAAGCTCCCCCTTTCTATCCTCACGAGGATTTGGCGCTCTACGCTAACAGGTCCCAGTCCCCAGGCAAGCTTCAGCCGTCGCTAGTATGCCAGGTCGCGATGCCGTGGTCAAGGCCAGGAGGTGAGCGGCCCGAGGTCTGGTAAGAGCCCCCGAGTCGCGATGCTCGGGAGGTCCCCTTTAGTGCTCAAGCAATCCTTGCTGGGCGAGAAAGGAAGGTAGCGTCGCTGTGACAGAGTTGCACTGGGCGGGGATTTAGCGCTGCGTTGGTCTAGCTTTTGTGACGGCGTGACTTATCTTGTGTGTCTGACGTAGTTCCTTGGAGAGGTGCCTGGCCCGAGAGGCAGTGGTCGAGGCACTGCTGGGTTACGCCCTCGCGAGCTTCCACCCACTCCCCCGCACTTTCCTTAACGCTCTACGTCCTCAGGTCCCAGCCCTCGAGCGAGCTCAACCGCCGCTGGTATGACAGGTCGCGATGCTGTGGGTCAAGGCCAGGGGGTGAGGGCTGGAGAGCCAGTAGGAGCCCATGAGTCGCGATGCTTAGGTACCCCCCTTTTAACGTGCAAGTGGTCCGTGCCGAAGAGAGGGAGAGAGAGCTCACGATGCCCCCAATGTTGCTCCTGGAGTAGGTCCTGCACACCAATCATGAGGAGAAACAAGGCCTATCGTTACGGTCGCCGGCCAACCTATGGTCACTCCGAGGGAGCGGTCAGGGCACTGTGGGCCTGGTGAGGTGGCGCCGTGTGGGGCTGCCGCGGCCAGAGCTCGACCACTCAGGTTTATCAACGCTGCAGGGACGGACCCGTGTGCTCGCGCCGTGCCAGAGCGAGCGGCTCTTCAAATAGGCATCGATCGAGCATGTGATTAGGTCAGGTATGTTAAGCACATAGGAGGAAATCCAATTTCAAGCAAGCACAGGTAAAAGCAACCGCCGCTGGGTCGGGCCCGAGCGGCATGGGGATGATGCAGCCCGAGGGGCGCCCCCAACGAGGTAAATAAAGAGCATAAACAAAATGGATACGTGCCGCGGGGACGGACCCACGCGGCCTGGGAATGGTGCAGCCCTGTGGGCGCTCCCAGCTGAAAGTAGAACTCTGAAAGATGTCACCTGGTGCTGTTGAAGATGAAGTGATGCCGAGGAAGTGAACGATGCGCGGTGAAGATGTCAGCCCTCATGAGCCCCCAGGCCCAGGGGCCTCGGGAGGCTCTAGTGGCACGTGCAGGTCTTCGGGGACCGTCGCCACCTCTGCCAGGACCACACGATGCCTAACCTCCTGAGCCTCCAGAATGCTCCTCAATAGGCGCTGATGTGCGGCGACCATGCTCGGCAGGCCGAAGGGCATGCGAACGTAGCTGTGGGGTGGTCCCACGCAGCGCCCTATGGCTGAAGGCCATAGGCGCTCCTGGGACGCAGCTCGGTTGAGCCCTGATATGTCGATGCAGACGCGCAACCCTCCATCCTCGCCTGGATGTGGGGCCACGGTAGGTAAGCGGCGGCTGCCGCGCATGACTCTAGACTCTTGTAGCTCTTGGGTGTTCCTTGCGATGAACTCCTGAGGGTTTGGTCTCCTTTGACTTGTGACTTTCTGAGGGAAGCGTGCCTGAAAGCACCCCTCCAAGTGGTGCCCGAGCGCCTCCCCCGCGACCTTGGCAAGGTCGATGGCTCTCCAAGAGAGAGCCCCCGAGCCCTGCCTGAGGAGGGCATCGGGTGCGCCTTCCTATGCGCGAGAGGGCGGCGCTCCCTGATTGGGCGCGAATCCTGACGCAATACCTTCGGAGGTGCCTGCTTCCTTGTGGCTTTGGCCAGGTGAGGTCTTCTTCTTCTTGAGGGTCGCCTCGGGAGGCCTCCTGCTCCTGCGATCTGGGTCTTCGATTGCTGCGGCTTGGAACGCACGCTCGAGCGAGCACACTGCGTCCCTTTCTTCACAGGGTACGGTGATGACTCCACCGCTTCCTGGCATCTTGAGGACATTGTAACCATGGTGAGTCACAGCCATAAACTTGACTAGGGCTAGGTACCCGAGGATGGCGTTTTTACGGCAGGCAGATGTGAGCGACGTCGAAGTCGATGAGCTCGGTGCAGTAGTTGTTGCGTTGCCTGAAGGTGACCGGAAGGCGAACCTGCCCAATTGGAACAGTGGAACCATCGGTGACTCCTGAGAAAGGCTTGGTTGGCTGAAGCTGGTCGTATGGCACTTGGAGATTGTTGAACGTCTTGACGGACAGGACGTTGAGTCCTGCCCCGCCATCGATGAGGGTCCTGGTGACCTGCACGTTGCTGATGACTGGGGAGCAAAGCATCGGGAGGACTCCGGCCATTGCTGCACACTTGAGCTGGTCTGCGGAACTGAATGTGATCGTGCATGAAGACCACCTGAGAGGGCCTGTGGCCTCAAGCTTGGGAAGGACTGCATTCACCTCACGAGCAAACTACTTGAAGATGCGCTGTGAGGCTGGGGCCTGGGCGCCGCCCAGCATGCAAGCAATTGCACGCGGCTCTTGGAAGCCCCCCAGCCCCATCGTCTTGGTGTTGGTCTTCGTTCCTCCTCGGTGGAGGGGGCATAGGAGGGAGGCCTGCGTTGCCGTGGGGACGGTCCTCACGAGGCTGGTCCCTCCAGCCTCCCTCGCGAGGCTGGTCCTGCCAGTGGTCCTCGCGAGGGAGGTCACGCCATCCCTGGCGAAGGCCACGGTCTTGTCACATCTCTGCTTTTAGTCATGCATTAGGATTGGATGAACATGTGCATCATGTTTAAATTTATTTTAAACTTGAAATGGGGGCTAATCAACCCCAACACCCCCCTAAAAATGCTAATTTCCAACAATTGGATTTTCAATGAACCCAAAATGCCCTTCATAAAAGCCCACCATTTTTGGTTCTGGTTTAAACCTCTGCCAAAAATGGCCTTGCAAATTATGGAGCCATTCTGGATTTTTGAACAAGCCATAAGTATTTGAATTTGGGCATTTTAAATACTATAAATATTTGAAAGTGCTCAAATACTCTTGGAAGTATTTTTAGGCAGTTGAGAATATTTTCAAATGTGCCTCTGAATATTTCTAGGAATTTTGAAAATGGAATGGTATTTTAATCATTTCAATACAAAGAGCAGAGCAAATAAAAAAAAGAGAAAACAAGGGAACAGAGGACTTACCTGTCGCCCTGGCCTGGCCCAGCTCGGCCCAGCCCACTGGCTCCTGCCAGTCATCCTCCTCCTCTTGCCAGGAGGATGAGAGGCGCGTGGTCGGCGCCCGCAGCCACACGCCGACCACCTCCTGCTTCTGCCGACAACCAGGACGTCGTCGACGAGTGCCACGCACTCCCCCTCGTCCCCCTCTCACTTTCCCCACTCTTCCCGTGACCCTCTCCCTCCTCTGGCTCTCTCCCCATCCCCTGCCGAGCGCAACCGTCGCTGCAAACGAGCACCACCGCGGCCACCGCCTCTCCCTCGCTTCTCTGACCGGCCCAGAGGCTCCGCCTCGACCCCCTCTTCCTTCCACCCCGAGCCACGCCACCGCGGGAGACCCACATCGCCACCACGAGTTGTCTTCCCCGAGCACGTCCTCCGGACTCCATCGACGGATTCGCCGTCGCCAAGCTGTCTCCGAGCAAGCCGAGCCCCTCTTCGTGATTGCTGTGAGCTCCGCCACCGTTTCCCCCTCTCCCCGCGCTCGTCCGCGTCCTCTAACCACCATGGCCATCGGAGCCGATAGCTCCTTGCCACCGGCCATGTCGCCACCGTGGCCACGGCCGTGCAAGCTTGCACCCGAGCTCACCACTGCACTCAGTACATCCCCACGAGTCGAACGCGGCCACCCCCACGTCCTGTTGTGCAACCTAGCATGTTTTCCGCCGATGCCCGAACTCTGGCCGCCGCGGACGTGGTCGCCGGCGTCGTTTCCGGCCTCCCCGAGCTCCACTTCCACCACAAAACACCGCGGCTTGCCCCCAGCTACGCGTAGGACCAAACCGCAGTCGATTTGGTCGACTGGGGCAAAACCCGAGCCCCTCCGCCGCGTCTGTCGTCGCCGGCGTCAAGCCGCCGGCGAGTTGACCATGTTTTGACCCGTGGACTAACGTGTGGGCCCAGGTTGACTTCCCCCCTGAGCCTATGACAGGTGGGGCTGACCTGTTAATTAGTTTAGGATTAATGCTAACTAATTATAATTAGTTTAGTCACTGACATGTGGGCCCAGGCCCCACTGATAGTTAGTTAGTGTTAACTTAATCCTGTTAATTAGCTGAGTCACTGACAGACAGGGCCCACCAGTCAGGTTTGACTGGCCCTGGCGCCTTTGACTCGCTGACGTCACAGTAACGTAGTGCTGATGCAATTATTCATTTTCTGGATTTATTTTTATATAGGAAATTCCAGAAAATAGCCAAAACTTCTAAAAATCATAGAAAATCAACCATAGCTCCAAATCAAACAAATTATATATGAAAAATGATCAGAAAAATTCAATCTATCCATATGTAATGGTTTCATGCATGACAAACCACTTTAACCTTGCTGTTTAGGTGAAACAAGCTAATACACTTTTTATGCATAAGAACTTTAACCTTCATTTGAATCTTTGATTCAAATGGACCCATTTCAACTTGTTTCACATAGCATTAGGCAGGACACATCATTTTGCCATGTCATAGCATGCATCATATTGTTGCATATTGTCATGTGTTGATTATGTGTTGTGTGTCCTTCGTGGTAGGTTCTGCCTCCGAGGATATCTCCGAGTATCCAACTGAAGGGCAGTACCCTACTACCACTCCATCAGGCAAGCAGCCCCATTGATCATATCGATACAATCCCATGTTCTCGCCTCTGCTCTCAATTACTGCATTAAGACAACATCGTTTCAAACTGTTGTGTCCTACGATAGTTGAACCCTTATCCTCTGCATGACCTGTCATTGCCACAGTAATTATATGAAACCCACTAGCATGTGTAGGAGTTGATTGAGCCATGTATGTGTTTCCTACCTTGCTATGCCTGCTATGCTTAGAGTTGTGTCAGGTCTGGTTCATCTGGGTGATGGGCTAGAGTGAAATGATTATGTCAGTAATGTGAGGGATGTGTTGAACATGATTTGGTAAAGGTATCGATGAGAGGCCACGTAGGAGTACATGGTGGGTTGTTTCATTGAGGCCGTCCCCAAGAACTGAGATCTGTATCTGTGATTTAAGATTCAGTTACTACCATACATTGGGCCCGAAACCAATGGACCCTCTCGGCTTCTTAATCACCCTAGTACTCTGTCCAGGAGTTGCAATTAGTTTCTGGTGTTTGTAGGTTATGTGTTGGCGGCCGTGCGTACCGCTGACCCTAGGGGTGGGCTATGTTGCGGTAGATACACCATGGCACGATGTACCGAGTCACCCGTTTGGTGTCTCAGAAACCCTGTTCACATCGTTCGGGGCCGTATGTGGAAACCTCGACCGGACTCCCTGCGGATGGAACTTGGATAGGCGATAAACCTGGACTAGAGACTTGAGTGTTTAGGTAGGCCGTGGCTGACACCCTCGTTGGGCTTCCGCTTGAAGGTTGCCGAGTACATGTCGTGTAAACGGCGGTAAGTGGTTAAAGTGTGTATGAAGAAGTACACCCCTGCAGGGTTAACATCATCTATTCGAATAATCGCGTCCACGGTAAAGGACTACTTGGTTGCCTATACAGTTCATAGACAAGTTAATGGATACTACTAAAAGACTCAAGATAAGTGTGAGTACCGAGGATGGCCCTCTCGTTGGATGACGAGGGAGGATCCCCGGTGGAGTATTGTGTTGGTAATTAGTGGACTCGTGTGCGAAAACTATTTTACTAGTGGAGTCTCGTAGGATAGCTTAGCCAAGAGTCAAAGCTGGCTTGCTGCAATAACTCCACCACCTTCTTGAGAATGAGCATGTATAGTAGGTTCTGATGTAAGACTTGCTGAGTACCTTTGTACTCATGTTTGCTTAATTAATGTTTTCAGACGACAACACCGCCCTCTCCGATGGGTTTTATGTAGATCTCGATGTCGATGAGTGACTTGCCACCCATGTGGTGATCCTGGCCATGGAGGGCCCTATGTAGATAGACAGGCTTCGAGAAGCCTTCTTACTTCCTAGTGTCTGTACTCAAACTATTTGCTTCCGCATGTGCTTGTATGCTTGTATGACTTGAGTGTCGGGTCATGTGACCCCTACCTGTATGAACATGTTATGTATGGCTCTCTGGAGCCTTTAAATAAAGTACTTGAGTTGTAGAGTTTTGTTGTGATGCCATGTTGTATTTGCACATATCGAGCATATTGTGTGTATGATTGAAATGCTTGGTATGTGTGGGATCCGACAATCTAGTTGTTTATCCTTGGCAGCCTTTCTTACGGGGAAATGTAGTCTAGTGCTCCTCGAGCCATAGTAGTCCGCTATAGCCCGGTTCACCGGAGTCCTGCTAGCCCAGCACTACTACTCAGGACACTTGACTGGCTGACATGTGTTTCACTTCGTTCCTATGTCAGTCCCTTCGGGGAAATGTCACGCGGTGACTTCCGGAGTCCTGCCTAGCGTGCTACAGCCTGGGTTCCCCGGAGTCCTCTTAGCCCAGTGCTACAGCCCGGATTCACACGCTGATGACCGACATGCTCGATGTGATTCACGTATGCCTGTCTCCATAGGTCTGTGCCGCTTTGGGTTCACGACTAGCCATGTCGGCCTGGGTTCTCTGTCATATGGATGCTAGCGACACTATCATATACGTGAGCCAAAAGGCGCAAACGGTCCCGGGCCATGGTAAGGCGACACCCGTGGGGATACCGTGCGTGAGGCCGCAATGTGATATGAGGTCTTACCGGCTAGATTGATGTGACTTGGAATCGGGGTCCTGACAGCGTTGGCATCAGAGCCGGACTGCATGTAGGTTCGTTGAGCCAAACTGGTCGATGTTGAGTCTAGAAATGCTTTAGTTATATGTAGGGGAATTGATTGTGGGAGGGAACGTAAGGCTCTTTTACTCCTTTACCTTATGCCCTGTGATCTGAGTCATTCTCTTCTCATTCAACATGGGTTAAGGACTGGGCTCTCTTCTTCTATCAGGTTCACGTTTTACTAATCCGTAGTAGCTTATAGGGTTGGCCTTAGTACAGTTTCTACTACTTTTAGTATGTTGCCAGTTGAATCAGAACCTTGATATGATGTTGTTGAGTGGTATTGCAAACTGTTGTGGATGTCTCAAATCTTTTTCTGAGCATTTACAACTGTTATGCTGTCCAATTTTCCCTAGAAATTCTAATGTCTTTGCATTGTGGTTGTGCTTTCAGATGGCCACTCGTGCTCAAAACCAAGTGGTTCGCCTGACCCGGTGCCTCGATGTGCCCGGTCATACTGCTATGTTAGTCCGGCTAAGGATCGAGACGGGTTACCGTTGGTATCCCGAATACACTGTCAAAGAGCAGTTCAGAGACTTCAACCAGAGCCAGTACCTTTGTACCATCAGGATATATCCCTCTTATCCTGGAGCCACTGAGCCCCTTCACTGTTCCTATGGACTCGGGGTTACTGTTGAGATGGCTGTGCAGGATGCTGCCTATTCCATGATGACCATCATGCGAGTCCGGACTGGCCTGCTTCGGAACACTGACTTCCGCTTTATGCCAGCTTCACTTCCGGGAGCGCAAGGGTATCTCCAGGCTATCTATGCTGACCCCACACATGAGGAGTCACTACTCCGCACCACTGCCGAGATGCTCGAGGATAAGGACCGCGAAAATCGGGCCTTGCGTATGGAGCTTTTTAACTCTCTTGCTGACCACTGGGCCACTTTAACTCGGTTTGCACCGACGGTATAGGCAGGATACATGGATCTGAGGGATCTGTACCCTGTACGGTCTGGATTGCCAGATTGTATGGAGTGGCGCGATGTAGGAGGCATCACCCCTCCTCGTGGTCCCCGTCTGCCACCACCTGTGGGACCAAGGCCACATCCGAGTCCCTATGGTCCACAGGCTCCACATGACCGTCTATTCCCAGATGATCATGTTCCACTTCCAGGCTTTGGTGGCGACTTCTATGAGGATTACTACATAGCCGTTTGAGCTAGTAGTAGTTTCACTAGTATTGTAGTAGTTGTATTCTCCACAGTCCTGCATGACCGTGGGATACGACTTGGTGTGTATCATGCTCCGGAGGTGTAGAAAAATAATGTATAGGAGCTTGGAATGCCTCCGATGAGATGTAATGTCTTTCACCATAGTTGTACTCTAGCCTGGGCTTGTACTAAACTATGTACGATGTGTATGACCAATGGTATATATATGGCAGTTTCTATATTACCACGTCGTGCAATGAACATCTTAGCATTCCATGTTATCCATTACATTCTGCACTTCCTTGCTAAGTTTGTGCCATCCTTATCTAAACCATTGTCTTGTTTTCTCCTAGGATGGTCAACACCCGCAGCAACCCTGCTGCCTCGGAGCAGGGGGAAGCCAGTGCAGCTAGGGGTGAAAATCTGCCTCACCTGCCTTCTCTGGCCGAAGTGATGCTGGAGGCGGAAAGAAACAAGCATGAGACTAACCACTTGCTGGAGCGGATTGAGCAAAACACTGCACGCCATCAGCGAAATGACTTGGTGTCAATCAATGACTTTATCAAGCTGTGCCCACCAAAGTTTAACCATTCTGTCAAGCCCCTCGACGCGGATGACTGGCTTCGCAGCATCACCCACAAGCTACGTTCTGCCAACATAGCCGAAGCTGATAAGGTTACTTATGCTGCCTATCACCTCGAAG
This sequence comes from Triticum aestivum, assembly GCF_018294505.1. NCBI lineage: Eukaryota > Viridiplantae > Streptophyta > Magnoliopsida > Poales > Poaceae > Triticum > Triticum aestivum. The sequence continues at coordinate 533,936,513 of NC_057803.1, forward strand.
GCCCTGCTAGCCTTTGGTGGGAAAATTTTGAAGCTATGCGCCCGGTCAGCCAAGTCACTACTTGGGCTGAATTCAGTGAGGCTTTCCGTGAGCATCACATCCCGGAAGGTCTCATAGATCGCAAGAGGGAAGAGTTCTGCAATTTCACCCAAGGAAGACTGACTGTGGATGCATATAGTCGTGAATTTGGGAATCTGGCATGATATGCTCCTGAAGAGGTATCCACCGACGCCAAGAAGCAGACAAGGTTCCGAAAGGGACTTAGCCCCGAGCTTCGCCGCGATCTTCGTGTGCACGAGTGCACCTCCTTTCAGAAGTTGGTCAATAAAGCCATCAGTGCCGAGACAGGCCAGTCTGACTATGACGCTTCACGCAAGCACTCTCGTGATTTTGGCTCTTCATCCGGCTCTGGATCTCAGAAGTGCCGAGTGTGGATTCCAAGCACGGCACTGCCACCCAGGTTCATTCCGAGGCCATCCTTTGAGGCGCCTCGTCCCAACTAGCAGTTTGCACCGCCCAAGCCCTATGGTGGCCCTGCTGCTAATGCTGTTCCACACCCCAATGTTGTGACATGTTTCAAGTGTGGAGAGCCGGGTCACTATAGTCGAGAGTGTCCCCAGAACAACAACCACAATCAGTCTGGAAAGTCCGTTGGCCGTGGTAAGCCAGCGGGAAAGACATTCTACGCCAAGCCGGTCACCGCTGCACGGGGCCATGTCAACTATGTTTCAGCCGAGGAGGCTCATGAGGATCCTAACGTCGTCCTTGGTACACTCCTTGTTAATTGCCATCCGACATCTGTTCTTTTCGATACTGGAGCATCTCATTCATTCATATCCGAGAACTATGCTCGATTGCATAACATGACATTCTGTGACATGCCCACTTCCATGGTAATTCAAACTCCGGGTTCCAAATGGCAAACTTCTAAAGTAAGCCATGGGAACGAAATTTTTGTCGATAGACTTGTCTTTCTTGCATCTTTAATAGCTCTCAAGTCCTCGGACATAAACATCATCTTGGGTATGGACTGGATGTCAGCTCATTACGCTAAGATTGATTGTGCCACTAGAACTGTTCAACTTACCCACCCATCGGGCAAGACAGTCAATGTCTTAACTCGAGTGGCCAAGCGCCAGCTTTACTCCCTAAATGCCAACCCCCTTCCAGACCTTGAGGATATTCCGGTAGTCCGAGACTTTCCGGATGTCTTTCCAAAAGAACTGCCAGGTGTTCCACCTGACAGGGATGTCGAGTTCGTGATAGACCTTGTTTCAGGAACCGTTCCAATTTCTAGAAGACCCTATAAGATGGCACCCTTAGAACTAGCCGAGCTTAAGAACCAACTCGATGAGTCCTTGAAAAAGGGTTTCATCCGTCCTAGTTCCTCTCCTTGGGCTTGCCCTGTCCTCTTCGTCAAAAAGAAGGATGGAACGGATCGGATGGTTGTAGATTACCGACCTGTCAACTTGGTCACTATCAAGAACAAGTATCTGCTTCCCAGGATCAACGATCTGTATGACCAGCTCACTGGATCCTCAGTCTTTTCCAAGATGGATTTGAGGTTGGGCTACCATCAAATCAAAATAAGAAACGGGGACATTCCCAAAACGGCCTTTGTTACTCGCTATGGTCAATACGAGTACACCGTTATGTCATTTGGTTTAACCAATGCCCCAGCCACCTTCTCTCGGTTAATGAACTCGGTCTTCATGGAGTATTTGGATAAATTCGTCGTAGTATACCTCGATGACATACTCATCTACTCCAAGAATGAAGAGGAACATGTCGAACATCTAAGGCTGGTATTGACGAAACTTCAAGAGCATCGCCTTTATGCCAAATTCTCCAAGTGTGAATTTTGGTTGCCAGAGGTGACCTATCTAGGCCATGTAATCTCTAGTAAGGGTATTGTTGTCAATCCCGAGCGAGTTCAAGCCGTCCTTGATTGGACTCCACCTGAGACGGTCAAGCAAGTTCGGAGCTTCCTTGGCTTAGCGAGCTACTGCCGCCGCTTCGTCAAGAATTTCTCCAAGGTTGCTAAACCTTTAACTGAACTCTTCAAGAAAGATAAAAAGTTCGAGTGGACCCCATAGTGCGAGTTCAGCTTTCAGGAACTGAAAAGACGCCTGACATCTGCTCCCGTACTGGTACCACCAGATTTCTCAAGGACTTTATTATCTATTGTGATGCCTCGCGACAAGGACTAGGTTGCATACTCATGCAAGATCGTCAGGTAATTGCCTATGCCTCACGGCAATTACACCCACATGAGGAAAATTATCCCATACATGATCTAGAGCTTGCAGCTGTAGTCCATGCACTTAAAACTTGGCGACATTACCTCCTCGGTAATCGTTGCGAGATCTTCACCAATCACCAAAGTTTGAAATATATCTTCACCCAACCATATTTGAACCTCATACAACGACATTGGGTCGAGTTGATCTCGGATTACGACTTAGGAATAACTTACACCCCAGGCAAAGCCAATGTCATGGCTGATGCGCTAAGTCGTATATCTTATTGTAACAACCTGATGTTACAACAAAGTCAACCACTTCTCCATGAGGAATTTCGTAAGCTTAATCTTCACATTGTTCCTCGAGGATTCCTATCAACCCTGGTGGCGAAACCTACCCTTACAGATCAGATCATCAAGGCATAGAAGGTAGATCCAGGAATCTCCCGTATTAAGAGAAAAATTAAGAAAGGAGTCGCGAATTGTTTCTCCGTTGATGATCAAGGTGTCGTATACTTTGGAAACCGCTTAGTGGTTCCCAAGGCACGAAACCTGAGGCGGCTGATCCTTAAGGAAGCTCATGAATCCCCTCTCACCATTCATCCCGATAGTACTAAAATGTATCAAGACCTACGCTAGAGGTTTTGGTGGACTAGGATGAAGAGAGAAATCGCTCAATACAATGCTAATTGCGATGTTTGTCGTCGTGTTAAAGCAGAGCACCAACGGCCTGCTGACACCCTTCAACCTTTGGCTATTCCTGAGTGGAAATGGGATAAAATCAGTATGGATTTCATTACTGGGTTTCCCAGGACCAAGAGAGGGAATAATGCCATCTTTCCAAAGTAGCCCATTTCCTACCTGTTCGTGAGAGTATCACCGCTAGCCAGCTAGCTGAATTATACATCTCCCGAATAGTGTCGCTTCATGGTGTCCCATTGGAAATTAACTCAGACCGTGGGAGTCTCTTCACCTCTCGATTTTGGGAAAGTTTCCAAAATGCTATGGGAACTCGTCTCTCTTTTAGCATCGCCTTCCATCCTCAATCAAGTGGTCAAGTAGAACGAGTCAATCAAATTTTGGAAGATATGCTCTGAGCTTCTGTCATCTCATTCAGAATGGGTTGGGAGAAATGCCTTCCATTCGCGGAGTTTTCCTATAACAATAGTTATCAAGCTAGCTTGGGCAAAGCTCCTTTCGAAGTTCTCTATGGACGAAAATGTCGAACGCCTCTTAACTGGTCAGAAACTGGGGAAAGACAACTCTTTGGCCTGGATATGATTTAGGAAGCAGAAGAGCAGGTTCGCGTTATTCGTGAGAAATTGAAAACAGCCCAATCTCGTCAAAAGAGCCAATATGATCGTAAACATAACCTCATGACGTATGAAGTCGGCGAGAAAGCTTACCTCTGGGTTACTCCGTTAAAGGGAACCCATCGTTTCGGTATCAAAGGCAAATTGGCTCCTCGTTACATTGGACCCTTTCGCATTCTTGCCAAACGAGGAGAAGTTGCCTACCAATTGGAACTACCTTCACATCTTTCCAGAGTTCACGATGTCTTCCACGTTTCTCAACTCAGGCGTTGCTTCGCGGATCCTATCCGTGGAGTAGACCACGAAACGCTTGACCTATAGGATAACCTCTCATATCGGGAATATCCCGTTCGTATCCTTGATCAAGCCGAGCGTACCACTCGACGCCATAATATCAAGTTTCTCAAGGTTCAATGGTCACACCATTCTGAGAAAGAAGCCACTTGGGAAAGGGAGGATCGTCTTCGACTCGAGTACGCCACCTTCTTCCCGGAGGATCCTAAATCTCGGGACGAGATTCTTTTGAGTGGGGGTGAGTTGTCACATCCCTGCTTTTAGTCATGCATTAGGATTGGATGAACATGTGCATCATGTTTAAATTTATTTTAAACTTGAAATGGGGGCTAATCAACCCCAACACCCCCCTGAAAATGCTAATTTCCAACAATTGGATTTTCAATGAACCCAAAATGCCCTTCATAAAAGCCCACCATTTTTGGTTCTGGTTTAAACCTCTGCCAAAAATGGCCTTGCAAATTATGGAGCCATTCTGGATTTTTGAACAAGCCATAAGTATTTTTATTTGGGCATTTTAAATGCTATAAATATTTTAAAGTGCTCAAATACTCTTGGAAGTATTTTTAGGCAGTTGAGAATATTTTCAAATGTGCCTCTGAATATTTCAAGGATTTTTGAAAATGGAATGGTATTTTAATCATTTCAATACACAGAGCAGAGCAAATAAAATAAGAGAAAACAAGGGAACAGAGGACTTACCTGTCGCCCTGGCCTGGCCCAGCTCGGCCCAGCCCACTGGCTCCCGCCATTCATCCTCCTCCTCTCGCCAGGAGGACGAGAGGCGCGTGGCCGGCGCCCACAGCCACACGCCGGCCACCTCCTGCTTCTGCCGACAACCAGGACGTCGTCTACGAGTGCCACACACTCCCCCTCGTCCCGCTCTCACTTTCCCCACTCTTCCCGTGCCCCTCTCCCTCCTCTGGCTCTCTCCCCATCCCCTGCCGAGCGCAGCCGTCGCCGCAGATGAGCACCACCGTGGCCACCGCCTCTCCCTCGCTTCTCTGACCGGCCCAGAGGCTCTGCCTCGACCCCCTCTTCCTTCCACCCCGAGCCACGCCACCGCGGGAGCCCCACATCGCCGCCACGAGTCGTCTTCCCCGAGCACGGCCGCCGGACTCCATCGACGGATTCGCCATCGCCAAGCCGTCTCCGAGCAAGCCGAGCCCCTCTTCGTGATCGCTGTGAGCTCCGCCACTGTTTCCCCCTCTCCCCGCGCTCGTCCGTGTCCTCTAACCACCATGGCCATCAGAGCCGATAGCTCCTCGCCGCCGACCATGTCGCCACCGTGGCCACGGCCATGCAAGCTTACACCCGAGCTCACCACTGCACTCAGTACATCCCCACGATTCGAACGCGACCACCCGCACGTCCTGTTGTGCAACCTAGCATGTTTTTCGTTGAGGCCCGAACTCCGGCCGCCGCGAACATGCTCGCCGGTGTTGTTTCCAGCCTCCTCGAGCTCCACTTCCACCACCAAATGCCGCGGCTTGCCCCCAGCTATGCGTAGGACCAAACCGCAGTCGATTTGGTCGACTGTGGGCAAAACCCGAGCCCCTCCGCCGCGTCTGTCGTCGCCGGCGTCAAGCCGTTGGCGAGTTGACCATGTTTTGACCCGTGGACTAACGTGTGGGCCCAGGTTGACTTCCCCCCTGAGCCTATGACAGGTGGGGCCGGCCTATTAATTAGTTTAGGATTAATGCTAACTAATTATAATTAGTTTAGTCACTGACATGTGGGCCCAGGCCCCACTGATAGTTAGTTTGTGTTAACTTAATCCTGTTAATTTGCTGAGTCACTGACAGACAGGGCCCACCAGTCAGGTTTGACTGGCCCTGGCGCCTTTGACTCGCTGACGTCACAGTGACGTAGTGCTGACGCAATTATTCATTTTCTGGATTTATTTTTATATAGGAAATTCCAGAAAATAGCCAAAACTTCTAAAAATCATAGAAAATCAACCATAGCTCCAAATCAAACAAATTATATATGAAAAATGATCAGAAAAATTCAATCTATCCATATGTAATGGTTTCATGCATGACAAACCACTTTAACCTTGCTGTTTAGGTGAAACAAGCTAATACACTTTTTATGCATAAGAACTTTAACCTTCATTTGAATCTTTGATTCAAATGGACCCATTTCAACTTGTTTCACATAGCATTAGGCAGGACACATCATTTTGGCATGTCATAGCATGCATCATATTGTTGCATATTGTCATGTGTTGATTATGTGTTGTGTGTCCTTCGTGGTAGGTTCTGCCTCCGAGGATATCTCCGAGTATCCAACTGAAGGGCAGTACCCTACTACCACTCCATCAGGCAAGCAGCCCCATTGATCATATCGATACAATCCCATGTTCTCGCCTCTGCTCTCAATTACTGCATTAAGACAACATCGTTTCAAACTGTTGTGTCCTACGATAGTTGAACCCTTATCCTCTGCATGACCTGTCATTGCCACAGTAATTAGATGAAACCCACTAGCATGTGTAGGAGTTGATTAAGCCATGTATGTGTTTCCTACCTTGCTATGCCTGCTATGCTTAGAGTTGTGTCATGTCTGGTTGATCTGGGTGATGGGCTAGAGTGAAATGATTATGTCAGTAATGTGAGGGATGTGTTGAACATGATTTTGTAAAGGTATCGATGAGAGGCCATGTAGGAGTACATGGTGGGTTGTTTCATTGAGGCCGTCCCTAAGAACTGAGATCTGTATCTGTGATTTAAGATTCAGTTACTACCATACATTGGGCCCGAAACCCATGGACCCTCTCGGCTTCTTAATCACCCTAGTACTTTGTCCAGGAGTTGCAATTAGTTTCTGGTGTTTGTAGGTTATGTGTTGGCGGCCGTGCGTAGTGCTGACCCTAGGGGTGGGCTATGTTGCGGTAGATACACCATGGCACGGTGTACGGAGTCACCCGTTTGGTGTCTCAGGAACCCTGTTCACATCGTTTGGGGCCGTATGTGGAAACCTTGGCCGGTCTCCCTGCGGATGGAACCTGGATAGGTGATAAACCTGGACTAGAGACTTGAGTGTTTAGGTAGGCCGTGGCGACACCCTCGTTGGGCTTCCGCTTGAAGGTTGCCGAGTACATGTCGTGTAAACGGCGGTAAGTGGTGAAAGCGTGTATGAAGAAGTACACCCCTGCAGGGTTAACATCATCTATTCGAATAGCCGCGTCCACGGTAAAGGACTACTTGGTTGCCTATACAGTTCATAGACAAGTTAATGGATACTACTAAAAGACTCAAGATAAGTGTGAGTACCGAGGATGGCCCTCTTGTAGGATGACGAGGGAGGATCCCCGGTGGAGTATTGTATTGGTGATTAGTGGACTCGTGTGTGAAAACTATTTTACTAGTGGACTCTCGTAGGATAGCTTAGCCAAGAGTCAAAGCTGGCTTGCTGCAATAACTCCACCACCTTCTTGAGAATGAGCATGTATAGTAGGTTCTGATGTAAGACTTGCTGAGTACCTTTGTACTCATGTTTGCTTAATTACTATTTTCAGACGACAACACCGCCCTCTCCGATGGGTTTTATGTAGATCTCGATGTCGATGAGTGACTTGCCACCCAGGTGGTGATCCTGGCCATGGAGGGCCCTATGTAGATAGACAGGCTTCGAGAAGCCTTCTTACTTCCTAGTGTCTGTACTCAGACTATTTGCTTCCACATGTGCTTGTATGCTTGTATGACTTGAGTGTCGGGTCATGTGACCCCTACCTGTATGAACATGTTATGTATGGCTCTCTGGAGCCTTTAAATAAAGTACTTGAGTTGTAGAGTTTTGTTGTGATGCCATGTTGTATTTGCACATATCGAGCATATTGTGTGTATGATTGAAATGCTTGGTATGTGTGGGATCCGACAATCTAGTTGTTTATCCTTGGCAGCCTTTCTTATGGGGAAATGTAGTCTAGTGCTCCTCGAGCCATAGTAGTCCGCTACAGCCCGGTTCACCGGAGTCCTGCTAGCCCAGCACTACTGCTCAGGACACTTGACTGGCCGACATGTGTTTCACTTCGTTCCTATGTCAGTCCCTTCGGGGAAATGTCACGCGGTGACTTCCGGAGTCCTGCCTAGCGTGCTACAGCCCGGGTTCCCCGGAGTCCTGTTAGCCCAGTGCTACAACCCGGATTCACACGCCGATGACCGACATGCTCGATGTGATTCATGTATGCCTGTCTCCATAGGTCTGTGCCGCTTTGGGTTCACGACTAGCCATGTCGGCCCAGGTTCTCTGTCATATGGATGCTAGCGACACTATCATATACGTGAGCCAAAAGGCGCAAACGGTCCCGGGCCATGGTAAGGCGACACCCGTGGGGATACCGTGCATGAGGCCGCAATGTGATATGAGGTGTTACCGGCTAGATCGATGTGACTTGGAATCGGGGTCCTGTCAGGTCTTCCCATCGTCCACCACCTCTTCCTCCTCCTCGGCCATAGCCCATGGCGTTGCGCTCTAGGTGTCGGCCGATTCTCCCATCTCGCACAGCTCTGAGCTCTTGACATTCATTGGTGTTGTGGGTGTGGAGGTTGTGGTACACGCAGTACCGTCCGCCCTTAGATGACTCAGGCTGATCCCTGCCTCGCTTGGTGTCCGGTTCCACTGCTAGCATGGCAGCCCCCTTGCGCTTCACGTCCTTGGCCTTGAGCTTCTTTTCTTCCGGGTCGGCTGCCGGGAGCTCGAGAAGGGAGAGACGCCCTTCCTCAGCCCTGGCGCACTTGGTCGCAAAGTTGTACAGCTCCAGGGATGTGCACAGGTCTTCATGGATTGCTAGCTCTTCCTTCATCTTGACGTCGCGCATGCCGTCGGAGAAGGTTGAGATGATGGCTTCTTCAGTCACCTTGGGGATCTTGGGGCAAGCATAGTTGAAGCGCTGGATGTACTTCTGCAGGGTTTCTCCTGGCTATTGCTTGATGCGGCGCAGGTCGCTCACGGCCGGGGGCCGGTCGCGAGTGCCCTGGAAGTTTGCGATGAAGCGGGTGCGCATCTCGCTCCAAGAGGAGATCGTGTCGGGCACCAGGTTCAGGAGCCAGGTGCGGGCGCCGTCATTGAGCGCCATGGGGAACCAATTCTCCATGACCTTCTCGTCTTCGTTGGCGGCTACGATGCCCAGCTCGTAGAGCTGCAGGAACTCTGCGGGGTTCGTTGTGCCATCGTAGCAGGGAGGGAGGTCAGGCTTGAACTTGCCTGGCCATGTGACGCCGCGTAGCTCGCGGGTGAAGGCGAGGCAGCCCGCCGTGGCCACCGACGCCCCTACCTGGCGCGCCAAATGTTGGGTTTCGGGTTCTGGTAGACCCTTGAGGTTCGAACACTGGGGTGCGCGCGGAGATCTCTCCCCTACTGATCTACGTCCGATCCTCTCATGCGAACTAAGATGAAAATGATTAACAACACAAGAGACACGAGGCTTATACTGGTTCGGGCTACCGTTGTGGTGTAATACCCTACTCCAGTGTGTGGCGTGGTGGATTGCCTCTAGGGCTGATGATGGACAGTACAAGGGAAGAACAGCCTCGCGAGAGGTGTTCTTGAGCTGGTGCGATGAACTCCTAGGGTGAGTTCATCGCCTCTCTCTCTCTCTGCTAGGGTTCTACCAGATCTCTCGATGTTCTTGGGGCGTCTAGATGTCTCTGGGGGTCTCTAGATGTCTCTACTCTATGGTGGCTAGCTCTATTTATAGGGGCCCTGGGCCTCTCCCCAAATAATGAGCAGGAAGGGCACCAACAATTAGCCATTTCAAAGGGGAACATCTAGTACAAGTTATCCTGACCAAAGGTGGTCTTCGGCTGCCAAAAGCACTGGCGAAGATGCCGTCTTGGGCTCCACGTTGACCTCCATCCTGCCGTCTGGCTGGTCTTGGTCTCGTTGCACCGGAATGGTAACCTTTGCCTGATGCCTTGACCTGTGCTTGCCCCCTTTGCACCAAAGGGGAAACAAGGACACTCCGCAGGCCGGCGCCCGCCTGGCGCCCGCCTGGTCTCGATCGTCAAGGCTTGCGTCACGGGTTCCTCGCGAGGTACCCCTTCCTTGATCTCTCCGCCTCCTCGTGAGCCTGCCTGATGAGGCTGCCTCTGAGGAAGCTTCATGTCGTCCGCCCCGCGAGGCTTGGCCCCTCGCGAGGGTCTTTGAGCTTGAGCTGATGAAGATGGGACGCGCTGGGCCCCCACTTGAGCCACGCCGCAGGCCGCAGGCAGGCAAGTCTGGGGACCCCTGTTCCCAGAACGCCGACATGTTTGATTATACGATATGCATCACACAATCTCAGATTCATCTATTCAACCAACACAAAGAACTAGAAAGAGTGCCCCAAAGTTTCTACCGGAGAGTCAAGATGAAAACATGTGCCAACCCGTATGCATAAGTTCACAAGGTCACATAACTCACAAGTTGATCACCAAAACATACATCAAGTGGATCACGTGAATATCCCATTGTGACCACAGATAAGCAAATGCAAGACATACATCAAGTGTTCTCAAATCCTTAAAGACTCAATCTGATAAGATAACTTCAAAGGGAAAACTCAACTCATCACAAAGAGATAGAGGGGGAGAAACATCATAAGATCCAACTATAATAGCAAAGCTCGTGGTACATCAAGATCGTGCCATATCAAGAACACGAGAGAGAGAGAGATCAAACACATAGCTACTGGTACATACCCTCAGCCCCGAGGGTGAACTACTCCGTCCTCGTCATGGGGAGCGTCAGCATGATGAAGATGGCCACCGGTGATGGATCCCCCCTCCGGCAGGGTGCCGGAACAGGGTATCGGTTGGTTTTTGGTGGCTATGGAGGCTTGCGGCGGCGGAACTCTCGATCTAGGTTTCTTTTTGGGGGCTTTTTGTATTTATAGGAATTTTTGGCATCGGTCTCACATTAGGGGGGTCTCCTAGTCATCCACGAGATAGGGGGACGCGCCCAGGGGGTAGGGCGCGCCCTCCAACCTCGTGGATGGCTCGGGACTCTTCTCACCCAACTCTTTTACTCCGGGAGCTTCTTTTGGTCCATAAAAAATCATCAAAAATTGGCACGTCATTTGGACTCCGTTTGGTATTCCTTTTCTGTAAAACTCAAAAACAAGGGAAAAGCAGAAATTGGCACTGGGCTCTAGGTTAATAGGTTAGTCCCAAAAATCATATAAAATAGCATATAAATGCATATAAAACATCCGAGATTGATAATATAATAGCATGGAACAATAAAAAATTATAGATACGTTGGAGGCGTATGATTGAACATGGATATTATGACGAGGATGATGATAGTGACTTTGATCTTGATGAGTCTATGAGATACTTTGGTCTTATGGCTAACCTTCGTGGTTACATGGTCGGAGGAAAGGAATGGGTTCTTGATAGTGGATGTACCAATCACTTGACCGGAGACAAGGACATGTTTCATGAGCTCACTGAAAACGAAGGCCCCCGAAAGTATGTCACTCTTGGTGATAACTCAAAGGGTAAGGTGGTTGGCCTTGGTAAGGTGGCCATCTAATACGTCTCCATCGTATCTACTTTTCCAAACTCTTTTTCCCTTGCTTTGGACTCTAACTTGCATGATTTGAATGGAGCTAACCCGGACTGGTGCTGTTTTCAGCAGAATTGCCATGGTGTTATTTTTGTGCAGAATAAAAAGTTCTCGGAATGACCTGAAACTTCACGGAGCCAAGTTTTGGAATTAATAAAAAAATATTGGCAAAAGAATCAGCAGCAGGGGGCCCACACCCTAGCCACAAGGCTAGGGGCGCGCCCTCCAACCTTGTGGGTCCCCTGGACCTCCACCGACCTCAACTCAAACTCCATATATTCTCTTTTGGGGAGAAAAAACCAGAGAGAAGGATTCATCGCATTTTACGATACGGAGCCGCCGCCAAGCCCTGTTCTTCCTCGAGAGGGCAGATCTGGAGTCCGTTCGGGGCTCTGGAGAGGGGAATCCAGCGCCGTCATCATCATCAACCATCCTCTATCACCAATTTCATGATGCTCACTGCCATGCGTGAGTAATTCCATCGTAGGCTTGCTGGACCATGATGGGTTGGATGAGATTTACCATGTAATCGAGTTAGTTTTGTTAGGCTTTGATCCCTAGTGTCCACTATGTTCTAAGATTGATGTTGCGATGACTTTGCTATGCATAATGCTTGTCACTAGGGCCCGAGTGCCATGATTTCAGATCTGAACCTATTATGTTTTCATGAGTATATTTGTGTTCTTGGTCCGATATTGCAAGTTATAGACACCTACTACGTGTTATGATCCGACAACCCGGAGTGACAATAGTTGGGACCACTCCCGGTGATGACCGTAGTTTGAGAAGTTTATGTATTCACTAAGTGCTTATGCTTTGGTCCAGTACTCTATTAAAAGGAGGCCTTAATATCCCTTAGTTTCCAATAGGACCCCGCTACCACGGGAGGGTAGGTCAAAAGATGTCATGCAAGTTCTTTTCCATAAGCACGTATGACTATATTCAGAATACATGCCTACATTATATTGATGAATTGGAGCTAGTTCTGTGTCACCCCACGTTATAATTGTTGCATGATGAATGCCATCCGACATAATTATCCATCATGGATCCATTGCCTACGAGCTTTTCACATATTGATCTTTGCTTCGTTACTTTTCTGTTGTTACTGTTCCGATTACTACAAAATTGCTACTATTACTTTTCCCACCGTTACCATTACTCCCATACTAATTTGCTACTAAATATTTGCTGTAGACATTAAGTCTTTTAGGTGTGGTTGAATTGACAACTCAGCTGCTAATACTCAAGAATGCTCCCCTTGTGTCGAATCAATAAATTTGGGTTGAATACTCTACCCTCGAAAACTGTTGCGATCCCCTATACTTGTGGGTTATCAAGACCTTTTTCTAGCGCCGTTGCCGGTGAGCATAGCTCTATTCTCTGAGTCACTTGGGATTTATATCTGTTCATCACTATGAGGAATTTGAAAGATCAAAGAACCAAGATTTTTCCCTCAACTACGAGGGGAGGTAAGGAACTGCCATTTAACTCTGCACTTGATTCTCCTTCTGTTTTGAGTAAACTTGCGACACCTACTCCTACTATTGATTCCAATATGTCACATGTTATTGATGATGCCACTTCTACTATGCATGATGCTTATGATGATACTACTTCTATGCTTGATGATACTGTGCCACTAGGTGAATTTCTTGATGAACAACTTGCTAGGGTTAGAGAGAATGAAATTACTTAAACTGATGATATTATTGAAAATGATGATTATAATTCTCCCTCTAGATATGAATTGCCTGTTGTTCTCGAGGGTTATGTTATGGATGAAGAAACTGCTGGAGACTTCTTTGCTTGCAATGATAGAGAGGATCTTAAGAAACTATTAGCTAAGCTGAAAGAAAAATCCTTGAATGCTAGAATGAAATATGATCTGGCTTTTGCTACTTCACCTATCTTTGTTACTGATAAGGATTATGAATTCTCTGTCGATCCTGAGTTAATTACTTTGGTTGAATCTGATCCTTTTCATGGTTATGAATCTGAAACTGTTGTGGCACATCTTACTAAATTGAATGATATAGCCACCCTATTTGCTCATGAGGAAAAAATCGCTATTACTATATTATCAAATTGTTTCCTTTCTCATTAAAGGGTGATGCTAAGATATGGTTTAATTCTCTTGCTCCTTGTTGTGTGCGTAGTCCCCAGGATATGATTTACCACTTCTCTGCAAAATATTTCCCCACTCATAAGAAACAAGCTGCTTTAAAGAAAATATTGAAGAAGAGAGTCTCCCACAAGCTTGGGGGACGCTTCTCCGATTACTTAATGCTTTGCCTGATCAACCTCTCAAGAAAAATGAAATACTTGATATCTTTTATAATGGACTAACCGATGCTTCAAGAGACCACCTGGATAGTTGTGCTGGTTGTGTTTTCAGGAAAGAACTGTTGAAAAAGCTGAATTGTTATTGAATAATATATTGAGTAATGAAAATTATTGGACACTTCCTGAACCAACTCCAAAGCCAACTCCGAAGAAAATGGGTATTCTATTTCTCAATCCTGAAGATATGCAAGAGGCAAAGAAATCTATGAAGGAAAAAGGTATTAAAGCTGAAGATGTTAAGAATTTACCGCCTATTGAAGAAATACATGGTCTTGATAACACGAAAAAGGTAGTAGAGGTAAACTCTCTTCGTAGATTTAATGAAGGTGATATTCCTCATAATAAGTCTACTAGTCAATGCTTGGATGAGTTTGATAATTTTATTGTTAAACAAGAAAACATCAACGCTTATGTTAGTAGACAATTGAAACGTAATGCTTTCATGCTTTATCACTGGATTAATTATATGAATAGTACTGTTAATGATCTTAAGCTTATTAAACATGCTTCCATGGTTACAACTCAAGTAGAACAAGTACTTAAAGCTCGGGATGATTTGCTCAATGAGTTGAATAGTAATAATAATGATAATGTAGTTAGGGTTATGACTAGAGGTGGTAAGATGACCCAGGAACCTTTGTATCCTGAGGGTCATCCTAAGAGAATTGATCGGGATTCTCAGAGAACTAATACGGATGCACCTAGTCCTAGTACTAAAGAGAAAAAGAAAAGTGATAGTACTTTGCATGCTAGTGAACCTGTTGTAGACACACATGAGAATCCCAATGATATTTCTATTTTCGATGCTGAGACACAATCTAGTAATGAACATGAACCTAGTGCTAATGTTAATGATGATGTTCATGTTGATGCTCAACCTAGTAATGATAATGATGTAGAGATTGAACCAGTTGTTGATCTTGATAACCCACAATCAAAGAATCAACATTATGATAAGAGAGACTTTGTTGCTAGGAAACATGGTAAAGAAAGAGAACCATTATCATGGAATTGTCACGGCAGATGTCCTAGCGTGAGGACTTAGTCGTGAGGCCAACACATCTATGTGGTAGCTTGAGAGGTGTTGAGTGGAATCAAGAGACGCAACACAAGACAGGGATTTAGACAGCTTCGGGCCCCGGGAAACATCACCCGGTAACAACCCTACATGCTGTTTGAGGCTAGGTCTAATTATGATCACGAGGGAGTCATCGTAAACCGCTCTCCTAGTTATGTCTAGCCCTAAGATTATCTTCCTCCCCCCTCTTGGGGTGCCCTGCCCCTCCTTATATATGTTGAAGGGGCGGGTTACATGTAGAGTCCAACTCGGATTAAGACTTAAACTATTCCGACTTCTCTTCATGGGCTTAACATATTGGGCTTCATAACGTCTCGGGCTTCATAACCCCTGGCAACCGAGTTATCACTGTCTGCCGGGTTATGACTGGTGCTGATTTATGATGGTCTTCCGGTTTATGATTGTCTGCCAGGTTATGACTTAACACATGCCGGGTTATCATCTGACTTAACTCCTGCCGGGTTATCATCTGTCTAAACACCTGCCGGTTTACCGTCTGTCTTAGCCATCTGTCTTAACTGTCTGCCTTAACTGTCTGCCGGTTTACCACCCGCAAGTTTACCAAGTCCCAGCCGGGTTATGACTTCGCCGGGTCATACCACGGGGTATATCCCCGACATTAGCCCCTAGTTTAATTTGGATTTATCCATGTTAAATTGATCCTGATGATCATTAAGTTCTTGTCATTTCCTTCATCTAGAAAATCCGGGTCAATAGGCCAGCTTCATAATCAATTTGCTGACATTGGTTTGTCACAGAAAAAATATTATGAAGAATAATTCATTTGACTCAACTCCCAATGCTTAACAGAAATATTGGTCCTTGAAATACTCTTCTGATCTTCAGCCGGTTTAAGGATGTAGAACTTGCCGGTTTATCATTACCAAAATTGCCGGTTTATGAATATTGATGGCACCGGGTCATAACTGTTTGTTAAAATCAGCTTTGAAAATATACCTCTTATATTCCTATCACTTGTAGCCCCCAAGTCTTAAGAAGGTAACATAGTAACAGCTTAAGATTTGCATATGAACATGACAAGCTTGAAGAAATCCAGTTTGTTCATCTCAATCACTAGTCATAAACTGAGTATTCCACATATGTAGCCCCCAAGTGCCGGGTTGTCATGCTTGCAGCAACCTGGGACTTGTAATTGCCTTCTGCTCATAAAAACTTCAACCAGTGTAGCCCCCAAGGGCCGGGTCATTATGCAATAATGAGCAAGGACTTTATAGATATGATTATGTAAACTTTGAACAGCAACGTGTAGCCCCCAAGGGCCGGCTCAGTAAGATAATATTGAGCTGGGACTTTATATATACTTGATTGAAAATAATATCATATGATGTAACCCTCACCATGGGCTTGAACCCACGTCCACAAGGTTAAGAGCTTTGTGCTTTACCAACTGAACAATGAACCCTTCAATATAATGGATTAAGACTTGTGTACCTTGAATTGTTGACAAGAGAAATTGGTAGCCCCCAAGGGTCGGCTCATTACAATGTGATGAGTCGGGTCTTCAGTAAGGTGATGAAAAAATGACTTTGCATTAGCCCCCAAGTGCCATGGTGCATGGTGGTAGTGACATGGGACTTGCATATTTGATGTAATCTCAATTTGAATAATGTAGCCCCCAAGTGCCGGGTCGTAAGCCTGTAGCGACTCGGGACTATTCCTTTCATTGCAGAATAAATTATATCCATTGATAAAATAATATCCATTGCGCTAAAGCGACTTTGAAAACCTCAATCATAATACTGGTTATTGATAACCATAGTAAAAATCCAGCCATGTTGGCTATTAAAGATTTGAATAATATAACCTGGTTTGAAAACTGACTCCTCCCATATAAACCGGTATATCCGTGCATATATGATACATGCTATGATGATGCAATATATGATGATGTATGGGTATGATCAAGAGGGTTTAAGCTATGGTTCGGATACGACCAGAGCCCCGAAGTAGTCATAATTGTGGCATTACGCCGATCAAGAGGTGTAGCTATGGTTCGGATATGACCGGAGCCCCCAAGTGATTTCCCTGGTGGCCTTATGCCTATCAAGAGGTGTAGCTATGGTTTGGATACGACCAAGCCCCCAAGTGATTTCCCTGGTGCCCTTATGCCTATCAAGAGGTGTAACTATGGTTCGAACCCATAGCCCCCAAGTGATTTCCCTGGTGGCCTTATGCCTATCAAGAGCTGTAGCTATGGTTCAGATACGACCAAGCCCCCAAATGATTTCCCTGGTGGCCCTTATGCCTATCAAGAGGTGTGACTATGGTTTGAACATAGCCCTCAAGTGATATTGTGAGATGTGCTCAAGGGAGACCCATGTTTGAGCTATGCTGTGCAGCAGACTTCTTTGGCCCCTTATGATAATATTGGCTTGATAGCCAGATTACCGAAGTAACCAGAGCTGTGCTCTTATGATAATATTGGCTTGATAGCTGTATTAATAGGGTAGTCACAGCTGTGATCAACAATATGATAAGCTAATAAGGCAGGATACCCATGTTTGAACCGCGCATCATGGCAGCAAGTTCTCTTTGGCAACCTTTAATTTTTCTGAGAACTCAAACTTGTGAGAGATGAATTCTTTTTGAGCCAGAATTTTTAAACCAGATATTGAAAGCTTCAAAGCTTCGTCAGAGGCAGATTTACCTTGAGCCAGATTTTGAACCGGATTTGCGAGCTTCAAAGCTTTGTGGTAGATAAATTTCCCTTGAACCGGATTTTAAACCGGAATATTTTGACGGCCTTTAAATTTTCATCAACATAAACAGCAGCCTCCGGGATCGGGTTATTTTCCCCTCCAATGACCCGGAGTTCTTGAATTCACTGAAACCGGTAAGACTTGCTGAGCCATGTCATCGTAGCCCCCAAGTCTCAAGGCGACTCAAGGAGTTGGCTTGAGATTTTCCATATTTGACGGCGATATAAACCGGTATGAGTCATTCAATAGCTCAGTGACATAATAGTCCCTTTTGTAGTAGACCACCTGTCCTGCATTAGAGAACTTGCAAGCCAAAGTAATTGCTCTTTTAAAGAAAGCAGTATGTAATATAAAATATACTGGATGGATTTCACCTGATATGCTAGGCCAGAAATTATCCACCGCGGAACTGATGATCTCCATGATGAAGCTGAAATCAATCACGGCCGAGTCGGCCGCGACAGCAAACAAATGAGTCAGCCACGGCGCTGTAAACCAGCGTGAACGGGCGAGTCAACCGCAGGCGCGGTAAGCCGTGCGGACGGCGAGTTAATTCTTGGGCGCGGTCCCGGCGAGTTGATGTAAATCAAACTGCACGGGCGGCGGCCTGCGCACACCCGTTCAACAGCAAGAGGGCACAGACACCGGTGCATGATGATGCCAACGCACACTTCATGGACACAACATGGCACCACCTTTATAATGTATCATTGTCCTGCATATAAATATCACAAGCCAGAGTAATTGTTCTTTGATGAAAATAATATATGTTAATAGAATAAATTTGGATGGACATCACCTAATTCATCCGGATGATAGATTATCCGTACGCAGGGCAGGACTTAACTGAGATATATGGGTCACCAACATTTCTTCCCCTTTTTTATCTTGATGCGGTGATGCGAGCTAATAGCGGCTCTTGACCTCTTCATGAGAAGCAATACTTGAAGACGAAGTAGTAGTTGACCCCTCTTTTTTAGCTCCACGTAATATCTTCGCAGTGCACATGCATGCCCGTACTTTTTTCTTGCTCTTCACGTGGAGCATCTTTTTTTTAAACGCCTGACCACTTTGACTTTTCTTCTGATGTTTCCATCAGTGCAGGGGCGTAGGAAGGGAGAAACATGTAGTGTCAGGCGGCCGGGTTAGGACCTGCTGGCTGGCGCAGGGCGTCTCACCGGAGGCCTGAGGCGACGGGGAGGAGCCGGCGCAGCGGCTGATCTCGGAAGTGGGCAGGATGGCTCGAGGCGACTCGAGCGGGGGTGACCCAGAGCAGAGATAAAGGTGGCCGCAGACTTGGAGCAGGGCGGTTCAAGACCGGAGCGAGGTACGTCAACGACGACTCACAATAGACCTGGGCGTTTCAAGACCGGAGCGAGAGCGGCGACTGCATATCGGCGACTCGTACGGAAGACGACTCCGCGAAGGCGGTTCAGGAGCGGCGAGACTCGACGGCTACTCGGAACGGATGGTGGATCCGAGCCGAAGGCGGAGCGAGGCCAGGCCACGGTAGTTGAACAACTCGGTCGAGGCGGACTCCGAACAGGGTGAAGACGGCCGTACAGTGCGGCGGCTTGATGTTGGTCATGGCGGGAGCGAGTGCTTGTGATGTCAAGTCAATCGTGAATGGCTTAGCGCGACTTTGGTAGAGGGGCGCTGGAGGCGGCGACTTGGAATCGATCCGGGGCGGCTCGGTCTGGCGCAGACGACGGAGGAGCAGCGACGTGGAGACGACCCGGCGACGGCTTGTGAAGGAAGCGGATGGAAACCGAGGCGGCCTTTGATGGCCTGGCAGAGGCGGGTCAAGGCGGAGTCCAGGCCGGACTGAGGCCGGGGTGGCCTGGCGCGGAGGCCGGCCGGCTTTGTGCAGCGGAAGTGAACTAGTGAGGCGAGGTGAGGAGAGCCGCGTGGACGGGTGCTTGTTGAGACAACGGTGGAGGCGGTTTGCAGCGGAGGCCGGCCGGTTTAGCGCCGGTAGCCCGGATATTGTCCATGGTCACAACAGTGGCTACAGGGCGATTTGACGATCCGGTGGGACGGCTTGGAAGTAGGGGCGCCTTGAGTCACGCGGGTGGCAACAAAGGCATGGCCAGCCTGAAGCTGCAGCGGTGGAAGTTCGTAACAGGGCCGGCTTGTACCAGCGTTGAACCGGCGCAGAAGCGGAGAGGCTCGGCGGGCAGGCCTCTACCGGTCAAGTGGCGGCTCAAACCGAGGCGGGTTGTCGCGCGGTCCCGACGACTTATGGTAATAGCGGAAGCGGTTTGAAACGCGTTGTTGACCCGGCAGTGTTGGCGGCAACTTGTGATAGAGGAGCGAGGTCGCTGGCAGCTCTGCAAGGTCGCAGTGGCTGTGGCCTACGGCTGCGGGGCCCCCCTGGCGAGGCAAGGCTTGGTAGCGACGGTGAATCCGCGGTGGCCTGGAGACGGGCGACTTGCAGGTGACGGCGGCTCAAGGCCGCGGTGATACATGACTCACTGCCGTAGTATAGACGAAGTGGCAGCTTGAAGGAGCAACTTCAGCGGGGCGAGGAGGCGGCCAGAGGCAGCGCACGACAGCTTGACACGGCGTTCCAAAGCTGGTTGGCGATTTAGATCGACTGCATGTCGGGGAAACAATTTTGAAGCGGAAACAAGTCCACCGCAGCTTAAACTGGCAAAAGGGCGAGTCCATGACTGCTTTGAACAAGCGGGGAAGTAAACAGCGGCGGTTCGGTAGGGGCGGCTCAAGGCCAACCACAGCGGATGAGCCAGCCCATAGCGGCGGGTCACCATGACTACCGGGTCGAGACAATGGCGGCAGGGCGAGTCAAGGCCTGTGGGGACGCAGGTCACTGCTTCAGAGGCAACTCATGAGGTTTGCATCTTGCAACAGATCCAGCTCGGCCAGGCGTAGCGACGGTGGCGATTTGAGACGGCCGAGGGTCGCGGCGGTTCAGATACGACGACTCGGCATTTTGACAATGTGGAAACGGCGTGAGGCCGCAGCGAGACATGAGGTTGGGTGATTCAGAATCCGGATCGTGACCATTTTCCTTTCCTGAATTGGGATTGACTTTGTCAAGTTTCATGTGTTATCGTTGGACCATGGATTCAACCCTGCTTTTCCTTTTTCTGGTGGATCAACTATTTAGCAGTAGTACCTGTTGATACGGTCTGATCTTGACATGGCGTGCAGCGACTCAGGATTTTGTCTATCTCGGCGACGCGTATCACGCTCATAGTGCACAAACCGCCAAACCCTAAATTCTTTTGAACTCAAACTTGTACTAGCCTTCGATCTGACTGTTTGCCTTCGAAAATACAAATCCTTCCTTGATGACTCTTATTTATCCTAAAATTGCGAATTTTCTCAATCCTTCAGAGAGATCCCTCCAAGAACTCAACACCATCGTGCACGGGCCCCACGGTGGGCGCCAACTGTCGTGGAATTGTCACGGCAGATGTCCTAGTGTGAGGACTTAGTCGTGAGGCCAACGCATCTATGTGGTAGCTTGAGAGAGGTTGAGCGGAATCGAGAGACGCAACACAAGACAGGGATTTAGACAGCTTCGGGCCCCGGGAAACATCATCTAGTAACAACCCGACATGCTGTTGGAGGCTAGGTCTTATTATCATCACGAGGGAGTCGCCGTGAACCGACTCTCCTAGTTATGTCTAGCCCTAAGATTATCTTCCTCCCCCCTCTTGGGGTGCCCTGCCCCTCCTTATATATGTTGAAGGGGCGGGTTACTTGTAGAGTCCAACTCGGATTAAGACTTAAACTATCCTGACTTCTCTTCATGGGCTTAATGTCTTAGGCTTCATAATGTCTCGGGCTTCATAACCCCTGGCAACCGAGTTATCACCGTCTGCTGAGTTATGACTGGTGCCGGTTTATGATGGTCTTCCGGTTTATGATTGTCTGCCGGGTTATGACTTAACACATGCCGGGTTATCATCTGACTTAACTCCTGCCGGGTTATCATCTGACTTAACTCCTGTCGGGTTATCATCTGACTTAACTCCTGCCGGGTTATCATCTGACTTAACTCATGTCGGGTTATCATCTGTCTTAACATCTGCCGGTTTACCACATGTCAGTTTACCGTCTGTCTTAGCCATCTGTCTTAACTGTCTGCCTTAACTGTTTGCCGGTTTACCACCCGCCGGTTTACCAAGTCCCAGCCGGATTATGACTCCGGCCAGGTCATACCGCGGGGTATATCCCCGACAACCATGGGTTTAGAAACCCATGCCCTTCCCCCCTAAGCCATCCAAGAAAATGGATGATGAGGATTTTGAGTGCTTTGCTGAAATGATTAGACCTATCTTTTTGCGTATGCTTTTGACTGGTATGCTTAGAATGCCTCCTTATGCTAAGTATATGAGAGATATTGTTACTAATAAAAGAAAGATACCAGAAGCTGAAGTTTCACCATGCTTGCTAATTACACTTTTAAGGGTGGAATACCAAAGAAACTTGGAGATCCAGGGGTACCAACTATACCATGCTCCATTAAAAGAAACTATGTTAAAACTACTTTATGTGATCTTGGAGCCGGTGTTAGTGTTATGCCTTTCTCTTTGTATCATAGACTTGAATTGAATAAGTTGACACCTATTGAAATCTCTTTGCAAATGGCTGATAAATCAACTACTATACCCATCGGTATTTGTGAGGATGTGCCTGTTGTGGTTGCAAACATTACTATTTTAATGGACTTTGTTATTCTTGATATTCCCAAGGATGATAGTATGTCGATCATCCTTGGTAGACCCTTTTTGAATATTGCAGGGGCTATTATTGATTACAACAAAGGCAATGTCACTTTTCATGTTAATGGTAATGAGCATACGATACACTTTCCGAAGAAACAACCTCAAGTTCATAGTATCAATTCTATTGGAAAAATTTCAACAATTACTATTGGAGGTTTTGAATTCCCTCTTCCTACTGCCAAAAAGAAATATGATATTCTTATTATTGGGGATATGCATATCGCCGTTGAGGTAACCTAGTGTTATTCAAAAAATTTCCTCTTTCATGTCATTCGAAAGAAGTTTGTTAATAAGACTTGTTCAAACTTGTTAATGGATTCCTTTTAATGAGCATGAGATGGATGAATTTAGAAGGCACAACTCTCTGTACCCATCTTTTACTTTCTGTTATTTAGATTAAAGAAAGCAAAAATAGTATTTTCTGTCCGTTTTCTGAATTATCCATACAATAAAAAATGTCTCAAAAATAAAAGTTCTCCAAATGCCCTGAAAATTCAGTATGATTTTTATATAATATTTCTGAAATTCTGGTGCAAAGAACACACCAGGGTGGCTCACCAGCTGGCCAGAAGGGTGGAGGGCGTGCCCACCCCCGGGGCGCGCCCCTTGACCTTGTGGGCCCCACATGGCCCCTCCACTTATTCCAGCAACCATCCACTCCTTTTTCCTCCAGAAAAAATCACTCCATTGCTCAAACTCATGTTCTTGCTCATCTTGCTGCCATTTTCGATCTCCTTGATCAAAGCTCCATTCACAAAACTGCTTTGGGGGATTGTTCTTCGGTATGTGACTCCTCCAATGGTCCAATTAGTTTTTGTTCTAGTGCTTTATTTATTGCAAATTTTTGCTGCCTTGGTGACCCTATTCTTGAGCTTGCATGTCAAATTTATATGGTCCAAGGTTGTTTTGATGGATGACATAGCCCTTAGGCACTTGTAGGAGTAGTTCCTATCAGTCTTGTTGAGTTTGGTTCACTTTTATTTTGAGTCACTAAAAATTTCAGAAATTTTTCAGAGCATGAAAAATGTCCAGGAAAGTGTATCAAGGTGGTTCTTCGAGGAAGCAAGGACCGAGGCCTGCGATTCATGAGCAGGACCTTGAACCACCAAGGGAAGCTCAAGTGAAGCCATGTGAATGGCTGTCAGATGAATTTACGGATCGTGCAGGTTTCAAGGATGAATTCTATGCATACGTATAAAATGTCGGCCTTGAGGACTTCTTATGGGACCAGTGCTTACAGTATTATTATATCACCGATCCCTCCGTGCGGAGGTTTGAGTTTTCATCCAAATCTAATACTCATACTGTCTTGTTTGATCTTTATGATGAATCTTATACTATGGACCTAGAAGACTTTTGTAATGCATGTAAAATTCCGCAAGTCTTAGTGAGCCTCACAAATATGAATATAATGATTTCCTTGCTAGTATCACTGTTGGAGAAACTAGAAATATCACACAAGCAACCGTAGGGAGCATTCACTTTCCCGCCATACATTATTTTGCTCTCTTTATTGGTAGGTGTTTTAATGGTAAACATGAGCTTTGACATGTTTGCGTCCTAGATCTTAGTGTCCTCAAGTGTGCGGTGTTAGGTGATAAACGATATAATCTGGGGGCCATTATTGCTAGGAGGTCACACCTTAATTCTAAAGATGGAGATTTATTTGGTGGGATTTATGCAACTCGTTTAGCTAACTATTTGAATGTACCTATTAGAAGTTATGATATTGAGTTGCCACCTGCTTTTATGGATTATGAGGCTATGGTACGCCACCAGTTTCTTAAGAGGAACGAACAGTTCCTCTAGTATCAACTAATATTTGACAGACGGTGTTCCGTCTATGTTACCCTTCCTGCTCCTGCCTTCTTTAACTTTCAAGCAAAGGGGAGATATTGTATAACTAGAGAGGAGGCAAACGAGTATGAGAGGACAGCGGAGGCCGCTTGTCTTCAGGAGGCAGCTCGCCAAGCGGTAGCTGCAGCAGCACAGTACGACCCCAACTATGATTCCGGATATCATCCAGGCCAGTGGTGGCCGTAGACCAACTTAGGCCAAAATCCTAAGCTAGGGGGTACGTATTTCTCACCAACATTATATTCATGTTCACACACTCATTCAAGTTGTCGGTGCTCATACTATTTCAATGTAATATCCATGCTAGTATATTTTCTTTTTCCGCTTTCTTCTTGTGTGTTTGATAAACCTTAAGAAAAACCAAAAAAATTAGTTGTAGTTAGTTTACTTACTATGCATGTTTAGTAGTAGTATTAATAGAAAACCCAAAAAGATTTCTCGTTCTTCTTTTGCTTTTTGGGAGCTTTCCCGTGTAAATAGTTTCTCCCGTTCTTGTCTTACTTCCTTCAGAAAAACAAAAACTCTAAAAATATTTCAGCATGTTTCTTTGAATTTCTTTTCTTTTCTTTGGGGGTCGAGAGGAGAAGACCACGATGAAAATGTTGAGTGGCTCTCATATGCATTATTGTTGATATAACAGAGAGCCCATGTTACCTTGTCTTCTCCTTTGAATAAATGTTGTAGATTCTAGCTTAGTCCGATGTGTAGGAGATATGCCCTAGTGGCAATAATAAATGCTATTACTTATCTCCATGTTCATAATTATGTTTATGTTCCGTGCTATAACTGCTATGGTTCTCGAGTCTGCAATAACACGAGGCTCGGAGGAAGACTCATATGCACGTGTGGAATAATAAACGGTAAGAAGTATTCCTAGTCTGGCCTCTAAGACTAGCTCAAGTGTTGCATGATGATTCTATTTTCCTGGTCATGGGCATGTCTATGCCAGCAACTTTGAGGGCACAATGTTAACAGAACATTTGTGTTGAATCGACCTGGATTGATGTTATGCTATGAGATTCATTCGTCACAAGTTATTGGTACATAACACAGAGATGGTTAACGTTTGCATAATTCCTTAGACCATGAGAGTATCGAGTTTCTTCATACTTGCTTCATGAACTTTGGGGTTTGTTAAACGTCATCCATAAATGGGTGGCTATTACGGCGGCTTACGGGTTCATGGAAAAGTGTGTCAAGTAACTTGATAGCTCAAGATTGGGATTTGCTCCTCCGACGATGGAGAGATATTGTCGGGCCCTCTCGGTGTTACAGTATCCATCATCGTCTGGCCAGACACAGTGTGATTTGATCACAGGGATGCCGCAACACGGAAACGAGAAAAAAGAACAAAACCGGTAACGAGGTAACTAGCATAGTGGACAAGTCATTGATCCACGTGGATGCAAGTAAATCTCACCTCGGGTATTTGTAACATATCACGAAGCAACAGGAATAGCACACGGCAACTGGAGGTTCACTCGAATATTCATTCCTGTGGGTATAGGGGTCAATATGGGTGTCCACGGCTCCGATGTTGATCATCGATCGGAAGGTGTTCCAGGTCATGTCTATACTTCACCGAACCTATAGGGTCACACACTTAAGGGTCATCTATCTGCTGAATACTAGACAGGGAGTCTGAGAGAAAGTCACCGGAAAAGTTTCAGAGACAACGGAAGAGTTCCGGAGAGAGAACACCGAAAGAGTTTCGGTAAAACTGAAAAGTTGTTTTGGAATATATTATTAGGTCAAAATGGTTTTGGCACTCGCCTGGAAATTCTTAGAGGGACCCTGAATTGGTCTGGGAACTTTTGGGAATTTTCGGAGAGAAAAACTGAAAATGTTCCGGAGCTGCCGTAACCGCCGTTGTTGCTTTTCGCTGATAAAAATCACCACACCAGAAATGTTTGGGATCATGCCCAGAATAATTTTAGAGGGTGCCGGAAATGTTCTGGGACCTTCTGGATTTTTCTAGAAAAAACGTTTCGCGGAAAACATCTTGTCTCAGCACGAGGGGACAAGATCCCATGAATCGGGGGTTACATGTTTGGTGGCTTTTTGTCTAGGGAGCACCCATGTTTCTAGGAGACATGTTGGTGGCTTGTTGCCCCCCATGGGAGGGGGCAAGGTTGTGGCTGGCCAAGGGGGTGCCTCCATGGTGTCCCCTTGGTGCCCCACTTGAGTTACCATTTCACCCTTCATGTGGGACATGTAGCATGAGTGTTTTGGTATTTCCTCCACCACCCCACCCCTTGCCTTGGCCTATAAAAGGAGGAGATGGGGATGCCATTCTCCTAATCCCTTCTCACATACAAGTGCAATGCAATGATCTAGCTTCTCTCTCCCTCCCCGCGAAATAGTTTCGTAGAGCCGAAAGGCTGTCTGGGTTCCGGCAGGAACTAGTTCTGGACGGCGAAGCCCTGCCGGATCGATGACACCGTATGTGTGCAACTCTGTAGAGAGATTGTAGTTTTGGTCTTAATTCGTGAGTGCCTCCCGAAGGGCTGTCCGTGCGACCGTCCGAGTTTCGAAGGTCCTCCCGAAGGACTGTCCGAGTGACCGTTCGAGTTTCGAAGGTCCTCCCGAAGGGCTGTCCGTGACACCATCTGGGGGCTATTCGACTGCCTCTTGGAGGGCTGTCTGAGGAGCAGATGAGGGTATACATCCTCGCGGTTGGGAGGTTGTAAATCCTAGCTGCGGGGATCTACACCGCCGATCGTCATCGACTCTACTTCCCGCTGCGCTACGAGTCGGTAACGAAAAAGATCAAACCATGTATGCAGTCTCCATAGTGGTCCTAGGCTGGTGCATAGGTCAGAACTTTTTTGTTTTTTGCCACGTTTCCCTACAGTGGCATCAAGAGACGTGCTATGCGTAGATGCATGTTTCGATCTAGAATACATGGAGATGTATGGGTATTGCATAATATAATTGGGTAGTAGATGAGATCTATTGCGGAAAATTATTTATGCTTGTGACAGATGAAATCTGTTACCCGACATTCTTGTTGCTTCCCTAGAGTTTGTGTTTGCTCAATCTCGAGACAGCATGGTGGAATTTGACAAAGTTCTGGCAATCCGTGATCCTGATTGATCATGGAAGTGCTATCAGTTCTTTGGGTTCTGCCGTAGTCAAAAGAAAGATGAAATTTGCAGATGAAAGGGCATTGTAGATATGATCTGCACGGGGGTCATGCGTATGATGAAGTTTAGTATGGGGCTCGAGATTTAATTATCTCGTGTTTCATACACCCCGATATGTTAATCTAGCAACTTGAATAATCATACTTGATGATAAAACGTTGGTAGCTGCGGTTTAAGTCGAAACCTTAGAAGCCACGAAAAACAAGTTTTTTCATGAACCGATTAGAAACGTCTAACTTGGTTTTGCAGGAGGGTTTGCATGTGCATGTGATGTGGTATAGCAATGCTCATATTCAATTTGATTATGTATGAGATGACTATATGATGTAATTAACATGACCCGCGTGTCATGATTTGGCATGATGGTTGGAGCCATATGATTGCCACTTTAATGACCTGCGTGTCAACCTTAAGTAATGCACTTATTTTATTAGCTATAGAGATAGCAATATTATCTGGTGCATCGACAAGGTGGTGTCAATCTTCGTGAAGGTGAACACTGATGCGAATGCCGAAGACGAAGAAATGAAAGACTTCTCCGTCAGAAAGGGCTATACCATATCATGCTATTATGAATTGCCTGAGATGTTTATCCCTTATGATGCACCCTTCTTGATTGCGCGGTAGTCGCTTTTTATTAGGGTGATCTCTCAGTAAAATATCAAGTAGTTAGTGTTCTCCCAAGTGTAGCACCGTCACGGCACCTATCTTTTCGGGGTGCACCATGGATGCATGGGTACGAATGATTAGAGAAGTGTGAGGCGGGTGATGTCAGACCTCGCTGCAAGATCACTTGGTTGTCTTGACGTTCATGGCAGGATCGTCCTGAGCTCGGAACACACACATCGAAAGATGAGCAAGAGTCTCATGGAGATGTGATCAGCAAGTTGGCCTACCGATTAAAATTCCCGTTATGAGATGATGATTCTATGGCGATGAATTGAAGTCTGGATCTTGTATCACTCAAAATTAATTATGAGAGATATTGATTTGAGTGGGAGCGCACTGTTGAATTAACATGTTTAATTCTCAGTGCAATTAATTATGAACACTGTCTAAGTGTTTCTTGCAAAATAGTTGTAGAATAATGGCTCGCGTTTCCACCTTCCCTATTAAAATTGAATAGCTGTTAAATATCTGGTTAAAACTTTACGATTGGTAACGTAATGTGAGGATTGTCCTCAAAAGTGCCGAGAAGGACTTTGTCCTATCACATGCTTTCTGTATCCTCCCACTAATACTATGGATCATGTGACTCTCGTCATTCGATCCAAAAGCTAGAATTCTGTTATGGTCAAGTGGAATATGTTTGCTTCCATGAAACCCAAACTTTGAAAGTTGGGATAGTTATATGATATTCATGGAACTGAAAATTATTTTCAGATACAAACAAAGCAATGTTTGTTTGCAAGTATTAGTAAAAGTGTTTACTATGCATTTGACTGTTGGGAAAGGGATCCAGAAGAACGCCTGTCATATAATGAAAGGTGAATAAAACAACAACTTAAAGAGAAAGGAAGTGTCCAAAGGGTGTTAGTATGACTTACACGCCTAGGAAGTCCGGGGCTAACGCCACTCTTAAGTTGGGTGCTTCTTTTGCGAGTAGGAGAAATATTAGAAGTTAAACGGTTAGAAGTATAAAGGCAGAAAGAAAGATGACTGGAATATCCAGCTCATGTATGAATGTCATACAAGTTTTTGATGTATAGTAGGCTGGTCAAAGATACAGTTCTTGGGAATTATGGTTAAACATGTTAATCACTAATTCTTGGGTATTGTGAGTTAATCACAAAGATACCCGCTCGATTGCATTATGTTGCGAATCAATGTAAGAGCTACTATGGCCTAAAAAGACTAGCCAGAAATGAGGTTAAGGTATACACAGGGAACATAGTAAATGTTACTATACCTTCCATCGGTGTATTGCCGTCCATATTTATTTTCATAATTCATTTAGAGTTTTACAAACTCTAGCCCATTGCATAAGGTATCTTGCAAGAAGGTTGTTCATAAGAGAACTTTTTATGTTTGATGTTATGAAAAACACAAGGGCCATACTTTCATTTTGAATGAGATGTATGTTATGAATATTGATAATAATACAATACCTCTGGGTTTACTTTCATAATTCATTTTAGAGTTTCATACACTCTAGCCCATTGCACAATGTTTGTTGCAAAAGAGTTGTTCATAAAACCAACAATTGTTGTTAAGTATTATGAATAACATGAAGGGTCATGCTTCCATCCAAGATGGGATCTATGTTATGAATATTGATGGTAATATGATACATCCATAATGCTGACGCTAAATGTCGCGAGACTATGAGAATACCACACATGTGTGGCACTGCATTTGGTCACATTGGAGAAACCCGCATGGAAAAATTCCATTATGATGGATTTTGAAGTCATTTGATTTTGAATCTTCTGACACTTGCAACTTTCCTCCGAAAAGTGAAGTGACTGAAATACCGTTCACAGGCCGTAAGGAACGAGCAACAAACTTATTGGTGATCATACATTTTGATGTGTGTAGTTCAATAAATGTTGTTGCAAGTGGTGGATTTATTTATCTTCAGAAATGACTCAAGCAGATATATGGATATTTACTTGATGAGACATAAGTATGGATCTTTTGAAATCATTCGAAAGGTTTTCAAAAATGAAGTAGAAGTTATTGTAACAAGAAAATTATGTTTCTGGAATTTGATTGCACAAAGGAATATTTGAGTTACATGTTTAGCAAATGTCTGATGAGTTGTGAAAGGGGTTTCGTAACTTGCACCTCCCGGAACACCACTGCAAGTGAAAAGTCTGTGGAGATGTAATATAACCATTTATGACATGGTAAGGTCAAATAAGACATAAATAAATTTGCCATTATCCCTTTTAAAGTGATGCTTTAGAGACTGCGGCTTTTACACTGCAAAGAGCTACATCGGGTCTGTTGAAATGAAGCCATGGTATGGTACGCCCAACCATGTTATATCTTTTCTTAACATTTGGAATATGGGGCTTGTGTAAAAGGTTACAAACCTATTCCAAATCAGAAAAGTGCTACTTTGTAGGTTATACCAAAATGTTGGGTATTCCTCCCTCACTATACCGAGGCAAATAGTTTTGCCGCGAAACGGTGTGCTTTTAAAGGGAATGGTTCTTTCAAAAAGGTGAGTGGGAGAATAGTGCAACTCGATGAGATAAATAGTATCTTCATCATCATATCAAAGGAAAGAGACCTTGGAAGTAATTCCAGAGTTTCCTACTGCGACTGATATGGAAGTCTCTACAATAAAATGTATGAACTTCAGTCGAACTTGCAGCTGAACCACGTAGGCAAGGCTCGTGCAAACCTCTCAGGTGCGCAAATGAGATATTATTGTTAGACAACATTATACCTATGATACACAAGGAAGCGTTGATGGGCCCTGACTCCGGAATTGGCTAAATGCGAATACAACCCAAGTTAGTTTCCATATAAGTGATTCAAGATTAAAACCTTGATACACCTTTCAGAAGACTTAGAGTCTAACGAATATTTATGGAACTTAAAACTGATACGGATAAAAATGTTTTATCCATAAAGCTCGACTTGTTGAAATAACAAGTTCAAGAGTTGACTACAGTGAGGTTGCTTTCATCGTAGCGATGCTTAAAGTCGGTTCGGGTTGAACTAGCAATTAATACATATTTCAATCATGAGATATGAAACATGGATGACAATAGGATTTCCATCTGATGGAAATGAAACCAAGGACTTGCATGTGTTACAGTCCAAGGCATCTTGTCTGTCCAAAAGATGCTAGTAAGGGTGCAAACTTCAGAGTTCCAGCGATGGACAGAAGAGAGCAAAATGGAGTTTGAATCTTCGTGCTTTGATGAAATGGTCAAAGGGTTCTAACTTCATCAATGGGTAACGAAGATGCTTGTAATTCAAGAAAGTAAGTGGGAGCGTAATAATATTTCTAAAAACCTTGTGTGCTTGACACATTGTTAATTGGAAATAAATTTCTTGACACGAATTAGGACTTCATTTGAAATTGTTTTTTTGATGAAGTGCTTAGGCTAAATAGCCTCAATATTAGGCATGATGATCTATGGAGATAGATTTACCTAATATGGCTAAGCAATGAATACATATTGACAAGGTGCTAAAACCTATTTAGCATTTAAAACGCTAAGGAGTGATTCTTGACTAAGTCACATGGAAAGAGTTTTTACAAGACTCGGTGTCCCAAAACACCGAGGAGTAAAAAACATGATGGAGATTCCACACACCTTCGTGTTTTGGATTAATCATGTATTCCATGGTATGTAAAAACAACCAGATATGCACTATACTCCCAAGGTGTTGCGAGTATGGATACTAAAGTGATCAAAGTAATGATCATGGGACAATAGTGAAAGATGTCATTGAGTACTAGAGTAAGTACTGATGATATGTTTTCTCACAAGTGGAGATAATGAAGAGTTCGTTGTAAAATGTTACGTCGATACAGTCTTCATCTTTTCTCCAAGCGATTTTCGATTTTAGTTAAGGGTTTTGTGTGATACACAATATGGTGGCACGGTAGTTGGAAATTGTTCCCAACAGGATACTGTGGCGAATTCTATAACAAATGACTAAGTATGTTGACGCTTTAGAAGCGACAAACAAGATGTTGAATCATATAGTTCATTCATGAACTTAGTATGGTTCCAAGATGGATTTTGTCAATGGGACACTATTGCAGGTAGTTTCTCCATAACTCAGTCTGAGGAATCCAGGTTCGACCTGTGATTCACATACATAAAAGCCAAGTCAGCACAAAATATGAATTTTGTGAAAGCGTGAAAACGCGAGGATTTGTAGAGATAGACAAGGAACTGAAGTTGTCAGATCCAATGGAAATCACACTCTACCACATGTGAAGCAATTTTTACACCGGTATGCCATAGGTGTAAAGTGCATTAGCATTAACTAGATTATTGACTCTAGTGCAAGTGGTAGTCTGTAGGAGATATGCCCTAGAAGCAATAATAAATGCTATTACTTATCTCCATGTTCATAATTATGTTTATGTTCCGTGCTATAACTGCTATGGTTCTCGAGTCTGCAATAACACGAGGCTCGGAGGAAGACTCATATGCACGTGTGGAATAATAAACGGTAAGAAGTATTCCTAGTCTGGCCTCTAAGATTAGCTCAAGTGTTGCATGATGATTCTGTTTTCCTGGTCATGGGCATGTCTATGCCAGCAACTTTGAGGGCACAATGTTAAGAGAACATTTGTGTTGAATTGACCCGGATTGATGTTATGCTATGAGATTTGTTCATCACAAGTTAATGGTACATAACACAGAGATGGTTAACGTTTGCATAATTCCTTAGACCATGAGAGTATCGAGTTTCTTCATACTTGCTTCATGAACTTTGGGGTTTGTTAAATGTCATCCGTAAATGGGTGGCTATTAGGCGGCTTACGGGTTCATGGAAAAGTGTGTCAAGTAACTTGATAGCTCAAGATTTGGATTTGCTCCTCCGACGATGGAGAGATATTGTCGGGCCCTCTCGGTGTTACGGTATCCATCATCGTCTGGCCAGACACAGTGTGATTTCATCAC
The DNA here is from genome assembly GCF_018294505.1 of Triticum aestivum. Lineage (NCBI taxonomy): Eukaryota > Viridiplantae > Streptophyta > Magnoliopsida > Poales > Poaceae > Triticum > Triticum aestivum. The sequence goes on from NC_057803.1 coordinate 533,969,423, forward strand.
AGGGATGCCGCAACACGGAAACGAGAAAAGAGAACAAAACCAGTAACGAGGTAACTAGCATAGTGGACAAGTCGTTGATCCACGGGGATGCAAGTAAATCTCACCTTGGGTATTTGTAACATATCACGAAGCAACAGGAATAGCACACTGCAATTGGAGGTTCACTCGAATGTTCGTTCGTGTGGGTATAGGGGTCAATATGGGTGTCCACGGCTCCGATGTTGATCATTGATTGGAATGGGTTCCAGGTCATGTATATACTTCACTGAACCTATAGGGTCACACGCTTAAGGGTCATCTATGTGGTGAATAATAGATAAGGAGTCTGAGAGAAAGTCACCGGAAAAGTTTCGGAGACAACGGAAGAGTTCCGGAGAGAGAACACCGAAAGAGTTTTGGTAAAACCGAAAAGTTGTTTCAGAATATATTATTAGGTCAAAATGGTTTCAACACTCGCCTGGAAATTCTTAGAGGGCCCCAGAATTGGTGTGGGAACTTTTGGGAATTTTCGGAGAGAAAAACCGAAAATGTTCCGGAGCTGCCGTAACCGCTGTTGTTGCTTTTAGCTGATAAAAACCACCATACCGGAAATGTTTCGGATCATGCCTAGAATAATTTTAGAGGGTGCCGGAAATGTTCTGGGACCTTCCGGAATTTTTCAGAAAAAATGTTTCGCGGAAAACATCTTGTCTCAGCACGAGGGGACAAGATCCCATGAATCGGGGGTTACATGTTTGGTGGCTTTTTGTCTAGGGAGCACCCATGTTTCTAGGAGACATGTTGGTGGCTTGTTGCCCCCCCCCATGGGAGGGCGCAAGGTTGTGGCTGGCCAAGGGGGTGCCTCCATGGTGTCCCCTTGGTGCCCCACTTGAGTTACCATTTCACCCTTCATGTGGGACATGTAGCATGGGTGTTTTGGTATTTCCTCCACCACCCCACCCCTTGCCTTGGCCTATAAAAGGAGGAGAAGGGGCTGCCATTCTCCTCATCCCTTCTCACATACAAGTGCCATGCAATAATCTGGCTTCTCTCTCCCTCCCTGCGAAATAGTTTCATAGAGCCGAAAGGCTGTCTGGGTTCCGGCAGGAACTAGTTCTGGACGGCGAAGCCCTGCCGGATAGATGACACCGTATGTGTGCAACTCTGTAGAGAGATCTGTTGGGGATCGTAGTAATTTCAAACAAATTCCTATGCACACGCAAGATCATGGTGATGCATAGCAACAAGAGGGGAGAGTGTTGTCCACGTACCCTCGTAGACCGAAAGCGGAAGCATTAGCACAACGCGGTTGATGTAGTCGTACGTCATCATGATCCGACCGACCAAGTACCGAACGCACGGCACCTCCGAGTTCAGCACACATTCAGCCCGATGACGTCCCTCGAACTCCGATCCAGACGAGTGTTGAGCGAGAGTTTTGTCAGCACAACGGCGTGGCGACGATGATGATGTTCTACCGACGCAGGGCTTCGCCTAAGCACCGCTACAGTATTATCGAGGTGGACTATGGTGGAGGGGGGCACCGCACACGGCTAAAAGATCAACCGATCAATTATTGTGTCTCTCGGGTGCCCCCTGCCCCTGTATATAAAGGAGCAAGGGGGGGTGCGGCCGGCCAGGAGAGAAGGCGCGCTAGGAGGAGTCCTACTCCCGTAGGACTCCCCCCCTTTCCTAGTTGGATTTGGACTTGGGAGGGGGAAAGAGGAGGGTGAGAGGAAGGAAGAGGGGACGCCACCCCCCTCTCCTTGTCCTATTCGGACTAGGGGGCCCCAGCCCTGGCCACCTCTCCTTTTCTCCGTAAAGGCCCACTAAGGCCCATTAACCTCCGAGGGGGGGGGGGGTTCCGGTAACCTCCCGGTACTCCGGAAAGATCCCGATTTCACCCGGAACACTTCCGATGTCCAAACATAGGCTTCCAATATATCAATCTTCATGTCTCGACCATTTCGAGACTCCTCGTCATGTCCGTGATCACATCCGGGACTCCGAACAACCTTCGGTACATCAAAACATATAAACTCATAATATAACTATCATCAAAACGATAAGCGTGCGGACCCTACGGGTTCGAGAACTATGTAGACATGACCGAGACACGTCTCCGATCAATAACCAATAGCAGAACCTGGATACTCATATTGGCTCCCACATATTCTACAAAGATCTTTATCGGTCAGACCGCATAACTACATACGTTGTTCTCTTTTTCATTGGTATGTTACTTGCCCGAGATTCGATCGTCGGTATCTCAATACCTAGTTCAATCTCGTTACCGGCAAGTCTCTTTACTCGTTCCATAATACATCATCCTGCAACTAACTCATTAGTTGCAATGCTTGCAAGGCTTAAGTGATGTGCATTACCGAGAGGGCCCAGAGATACCTCTCCGATAATCGGAGTGACAAATCCTAATCTCGAAATATGCCAACCAAACAAGTACCTTCGGAGACACCTGTAGAGCACCTTTATAATCACCCAGTTACGTTGTGACGTTTGGTAGCACACAAAGTGTTCCTCCGGTAAACGGGAGTTTCATAATCTCATAGTCATAGGAACATGCATAAGTCATGAAGAAAGCAATAGCAGCATACTAAACGATCGGGTGCTAAGCTAACAGAATGGGTCAAGTCAATCACATCATTCTCCTAATGATGTGATCCCATTAATCAAATGACAACCCATGTCAATGGCTAGGAAACTTAACCATCTTTGATCAACGAGCTAGTCAAGTAGAGGCATACTAGTGACACTCTGTTTGTCTATGTATTCACACATGTATTATGTTTCCGGTTAATACAATTCTAGCATGAATAATAAACATTTATCATGATATAAGGAAATAAATAATTACTTTATTATTGCCTCTAGGGCATATTTCCTTCAAGATCGTAGTTTCGGTCTTAATTCGTGAGTGTCTCCCGAAGGGCTATCTGTGCGACCGTCCGAGTTTCGAAGGTCCTCCCAAAGGGCTGTCTGAGTGACCGTTCGAGTTTCGAAGGTCCTCCCGAAGGGCTGTCCGCGACACCATCCGGGGGGCTATTCGACCGCCTCCCGGAGGGCTGTCTGAGGAGCAGATGAGGGTATACATCCTCGCGGTTGGGAGTTTGTAAATCCTAGCTGCGGGGATCTGCACCGCCGATCGTCATCGACTCTACTTCCCGCTGCGCTACGAGTCGGTAACGAAAAATATCAAACCATGTATGCAGTCTCCATAGTGGTCCTGGGCTGGTGCGTAGGTCGGAATTTTTTTGTTTCTGCTGCGTTACCCTACACGATGCACGTGCACTATTATTATTTATCCACACCATTCGGTCGTGCAAGTGAAAGGCAATAATGACAATATATGTTGAAATGATTGAGATGAGGAAAAGCTGGTATGAACTCGACCTATCCTGTATTTTGTAAATATGATTAGTTCATCATTCCTGATTCAACCTATTATGAATGAAACATTTGCAATGAAAATTAGAGATTATAATTATTCATGCCATGCTTAATTAGCTAGGAGTTTATAATGGTTTACCTTGCGTGCCAACATGGAAATTAAAATGGTTGTGATGTAGTATGATAGGATGGTATCCTCCTTTGAATGATTTGAGTGGCCTGACTTGGCACATGTTCATGCATGTAGTTGAAACAAAATCAACATAGCCTCTACGATATTTATGTTCATGGTGATTTATATCCTACTCATGCTTGCATCAATGTTGGTTAATCTCAATGCATGTTTATGACTGTTGTCGCTCTCTAGTTGGTCGCTTCCCGGTCTCTTTCCAACCTTCACTTGTACTAAGAAGGAATATTGCTTGTGCATCCACTTCCATAAACCCCAAAGTTGTTCCATATGAGTCCACCATACCTTCCTATATGCGGTATCTACCTACCGTTTCAAGTAAATTTGCATGTGCCAAACTCTAAACCTTCAAATAATAATCAATTTTGTATGCTCAAATAGCTCATGTATCAACTAGGTCTGTCAATATCTTCCATGCTAGGTGGGTTATTTTCACGATGAGTGGACTCCGCTCATCATTCACGAGAAAATGGCCAGTAACCGGGATGCCTGGTTGTTAGGACCCCGATCCTAAGTCACACCGACCTAACATGTAACACATCATATCACTTTGCGGCCTCACACACGGTATTCCCACGGGTGCCACCTTATGTGGCCCAGAACCATTTGCGCCTTTTGGCTCACGTATATGATAGTGTCGCTAGCATCCATATGAGAGAGAACCCGGGCCGAACTGACTAGTCGTGAATCCAAAGTGGCACTAACTTACAAGGACAGGCATACATGACCCAACAATGAACGTGTCGGTCATCAACGTATGAACCCAAGTCGTAGCAAGCTACAAGGACTTAAAGGAACAATGCGTGACATTTCCCCGAAGGGACAGACACAGGAACGAAGAAGGACACATGCTGGCCAGCCTAAGTATTCCGGAGCAGTAGCAAGCTACCATTGTTCAATGGAAGCACTAGGAGACATTTCCCTATAAGAGAGGCTACCAAGAATAAACAACTAGATTGTCAGATCCACACATACCAACCATTTCAATAACATACACACAATATGCTCGATATGTGCAAATACAACATGTCATCACAACAAAACTCTACGACTCAAAGTATTTATTCATTAGGCTTTGAGGAGCCAAATATTACAAACATGGGTCTGATGACCCAACATTCAAGTCATACAAGAAATAAGCACATGCGTAAGCTTAACTTGTCTGAGTACAGACAACTACAAATGGAAAAGGCTGAGAAGCCTGACTATCTACAAGACCCTATCGAGGGCACAAGATCATAGCTGAGGTAACAAGTTAAACGTCGAACTCCAAGCGGAACTACTAGTGAGACTGAAGTCTCTCTTCAAAAACATAAATTAAGAAAATGTGAGTACAAATGTACCCATCAAGACTTACATCAGAACTAGCTACATATGCATTTGTATCAACAAAGGGGGTGGTGGAGTTTAACTGCGGCAAGCCAGCTTTGACTCAGTGGCTATCCTGTACTACGACTGCTGGTAAATCTTTTGAGGTGGCGCACATGAGTCCACATATTCACCATATCAATACACCACTATGGACCCGTCTCCCTACGAGAAGGCCATCCATAGCACTCACGCTTATCTTGCGCATTTTAGAGTATCCACTTTCACTTGTCTATGAACTATATAAGCAACCAAGTAGTCCTTTACTGCGGACGCGTCTATTCAAATAGATGATGTTAACCCTGCAGGGGTGTACTTCTTCACACATGTTTCCACCACTTAGCGTCTGCACACGACATGTGCTCGGCAGACTTCAAGCGAAAACCGACGTGGGTGTAGACCATGACCTAACTAACCACACAAGTCCCTAGTCCAGGTTTATCGCGTATTCAGGTTCCATACGCAGGGAGTCCGACCGAGGTTTCCACTAAGGCCCCGAACGATGTGCGCAGGGTTACCAGGTCAGGTGGTGAGGCTAGCTAGAGTGCGCAAACAACAGCAGAAAGAGAAGGGGGTGCGGCAGCTCACAGGGAGGATGGAGAGCGGCTAAGTGGCTCGGGGATGCCCGGAGACGGCAAATCGATCAGTGAAGTCCGGCGAGCAGATGCGGTGGTGACGAGATCGAAGGCGACGACCTGATGCTTCTCGGCTTGCTTTCGTCGGCGTGGAGAGGACACGGAGGTCGGCGGAGCAACTTGACGCATCGGAGAGGCGAGGCGTGCGTAGTGGCTGCGGTGGCAGCGAGCGGCAACGACGAGCGCGCTCGCGTGCGCTGCAGGGAGAGAGCAGAGGAGGGGAGAGGAGGAGTGGATAGACCAGAGTGGTCGAGGGTGCGTGGCGTCTCCAGCCAGCCTCCAGCGTCGGCGGAAGCATGAGGTGGCTCAGGCGCGTGCTCGCGCGCGTCGGCCACGCGCGTTGTCCTGCTGGCGCGGTGGAGAAGACGACTGGCAGGCACCAGTGGGCTGGGCCGGCATAGTGCCAGGCCAGGTAAGTGGCCCTGGTGAGTCCTCTCTCTCTTTTCTAATTCTTTCTGTTTTCTATTTATTCTGTTTTGTTTAGATTTAGTAAAAATACTAAACCATTTTTAGAACTCCTAAAAATATTTGTGGGCACTATTGAAATTATTCCCAACAGCCCTCAACTAGTGTTAGAATTATTAGAGCATTTAAAATATTTATAGAATTTAAATGCCCCAATTCAAATACAATATGAGTTAATTCAAAAATCCAGAATGTCCTCGAAATATGTTCATCATTTTTGGTAGAGGTTTTCACCTTCATAAAAAATCATGAACTTTTCTTGAGGCACATTGGGTTCATTGAAATATTTGAATTTAAACCTAGTTGAAATTCATATGGTGCTAGGGTTGAACATCCCTATTTCAAATTTCTTTGGAAATTAAACATGATGACATGATGATCAAGCAAGGACAACAGGAGCTGAGCTAGGGCTGTGACAACTTAGCCCCACTAAACAAGAATCTCGTCCCGATATTCAAGACGTGAGGTAAGAAGACAGAGGGGCCACAAGGCCTGCACAATATTCACGATGCAGGTTGCACTTCATATGGACGTTGGTTCCTTGCATCACATTGATCTTGACATCCTTGCCTTTGAGATCTTCATCCACGCGACACGATAGAAAAAAAACTCTACTGGAATTGATCTTCTCGAGGATCAAGCTATTCAAGATCAACTCGTGGAATGAGATGTTGAAACATCTCTTGAGCTGAAACACAAAACACACAGCAATAGGGATGGAAGGAAAGAAATGGCAATGCCTCAATTTGGTAGGGAACAATTCCACGCTCGGTCATGACATAGCGAGGAGATAACTACCATGATTCCATAATGGGGCACCTTAGGGAAGGCGGCTCATAGAAATATTCCCTTAAGTGGCAAAAAGAATTACTTTTGATTCAGAGATCATTGAAATTCTCTATACCATCCTAAGGCAATTCACAAACGATCATTTGACGAAGTTCGAGGGAACGACATATTCGGGCTAGAATGAATGATGTGGACTACCTTGTTGAAGACAACGCAATGGATGATTTCTGCTTATCATCGAGAAAGGATAGGGCCCAGGGTAATCCCACTTTTGAAGATGATCCTGAATAACAATTACTGAAAAGGCAGACCATAGTAAAATGGAACAAACGTGGGTGCAAGCTAGGAACAAAATGCAAATGTTGGGAATGTTTCAACGATCATATCCGCCCGAGATTCAGATCTGGTTGGTAACGGGATATTTCAGACAACATGCCTGGAAAAGGAAAGGTAGCAACACAAATCGATAAGATGACATTGCGAGATTATCAGGAAATGGACTAGGGTAGTAAGCTCCAAAACATGAGCTGGTTCCGCTACACACATATGGACACGTTGTCCTAGACAAGCATGACCACATAGTAGTCTTAGAACAAAACACTACCGAGTTCTGGTTGGGAACCATCATCGAGGATAACTAAATCTTTTGCATGAACTAGTATTAGCACAATAAACTCATTTTCCTTGAACAAATCAATCAGTGGCTTGGAGTGCTATGGAATACATATGGAATGAAGGTTGCAAGTCTCCAAACCACAGAATACTTCACACATATGCATGACTCACTTGGGAAGATTCCGGAGGAGGCAAAAACAAACTTTCTTGAATTCACGGCGGCAACTTGCATCAAATGCATGTGAACTTAGAGGAAGTCACTACTTACATCAAACATATCCTTCATGAACGGGACAGAAAGAAAATGCTTACACAAGTTTTCCAGCACTAGCTTAATGTTCAACATGAATCATGGAGGAGATAAAATGTTGTTGATGGGCTCAACAACAAGTCACCGGGGTTTCCATACAAATGGGATTCCATAACTATGTGAACAAGGTGATAGCATTGGTCAAACCCAAAAGATATAATAGTGTATGCTCGAGGAGACAACCACGAGTAAGACAACATTACGATCATCATTGGTTCTAATTTGATTTAACGATATCCCATACTCAAATCAAAGATTGGATAAGAGAATAGCACCGACAACTTATCACGAGGATCAATCAATGAAGATATCATCTTTCTTCAAGAAACACACAAACACAAGGATATCCCTTTGGCAGTGAACTAAGTGGGACAATCTTTCATCTTCCAACTCTCCAAGTTGTCGTTTAGCTTAACCAACTAGCTCAGGGGTATCCAACATGGTTCTTGGAGAAAGGGTGGTTTAGAGAAAACCAACTTGATCACGAACTCAACATAATGGTCAGGGGACAACCTAGTGATACTTTCGAGAAGATATTCGGAAAATCACGAACCATTGATATGTTATTAAGCTCGAGAACAATCTTGCTTTACAGGGCAAGACGATATGCTCAAAAGAGCGAGGGGTTGACGCAATCCCAACTCATTGATCGAGGACTGCACCAGGGAAGATGGACTAGGTAGCACAATCTATCTCAGAATGATGCTTCAACAACCAACATGGTAAGAATGAAATTATTGTCCTTTAGCTACCCAGCAACATGGTTGCTAGGAGTATTGATTTCACACATCATAGTTCACTTGTCGGCATTCCGGTTGCGACAAGACGGGAGCGAGGAATGAATAATGATGGCGAGAAGTATCACTGCAATAAGAATGCATAAGAGGTGGTGAAATTCTCATGATATTCCTGACATAAAGAGGGCGGCACTCCAAGGTAGAACAAAAGCTGGATTGGCATTTTGATCTGCAGAGTACGACTACTTTGACTCAATCTTGGATATGGATGAGGTACCGGAGTTTGTTTCTCCAAGTCATCCAGAATGGAATGGCTTGACGGACCACAAGAATATGAGGTATCGATGAGCATGAATGTATGACATGCTCTTGACTATCAAATGATAGACGGAGGTCAGAATACAACTAAAGGGAACAACTCAAAGGAACATATGATTTTTTGAGTTGTGGACGCATGGATTAGCATGTCAAACAAGTTCAACATATTTCTTCCGGATAACCCATGCAAAAAGATAGAATTGGCAGAGTCACAAATAGAATCGAGAACTCATCAAGAGCACTCTGGTTGTGATATTTTGGCTCAAAAGAACTTCTGCCATAATGGTTCATGGTATTGGAAGAACATATACCACGGACCTCGAGGACTATCACAAAGGTTACTAATATCCTAAAGGAACTAGCAAACACTATCAACATGAAGTAGGTAGGGTGAATCTTGGGTTCAAAAACCCAGGAATAGAATGCCTACTAACTAAATAGCATCACGGGATGCTTTCGAGAATAACGGCCAGAATCATCACACTGGGAACACAAAACATGGCTGATACGTCTCCAATGTATCTATAATTTTTGATTGCTCCATGCTATATTACCTATTGTTTTGGACATTATTGGGCTTTATTATCCACTTTTATATTATTTTTAGGACTAACCTATTAACCGGAGGCCCAGCCCAGAATTGCTGTTTTTTGCCTATTTTAGGATTTCGAAGAAAAGGGAATATCAAACGGAGTCCAAACGGAATGAAACCTTCGGGAACGTGATTTTCTCACCAAACATGATCCAGGAGACTTGGACCCTACGTCAAGCAACTAACAGGGCGGCCACGAGGTAGGGCGACGCGCCTACCCCCTAGGCATGCCCTCCACCCTTGTGGGCCCCCTGTTGTTCCACCGACGTACTTCTTCCTCCTATATATACCTACGTACCCCCAAGCGATCAAATACGGAGCCAAAACCCTAATTCCACCCCCGTAACTTTCTGTATCCACGAGATCCCATCTTGGGGCCTGTTCCGGAGCTCCGCCGGAAGGGGCATCGATCACGGAGGGCTTCTACATCAACACCATAGCCTCTCCGATGAAGTGTGAGTAATTTACCTCAGACCTACGGGTCCATAGTTATTAGCTAGATGGCTTCTTCTCTCTTTTGGTTCTCAATACAAAGGTCTCCCACTCTCTTGTGGAGATCTATTCGATGTAATCTCCTTTTGCGGTGTGTTTGTTGAGACCGATGAATTGTGGGTTTATGATCAAGTTTATCTATGAACAATATTTGAGTCTTCTCTGAATTCTTTTATGTATGATTGATTATCTTTGCAAGTCTCTTCGAATTATCAGTTTGGTTTGGCCTACTAGATTGATCTTTCTTGCAATGGGAGAAGTGCTTAGCTTTGGGTTCAATCTTGCTCTGTCCTTTCCCAGTGACAGTAGGGGCAGCAAGGCACGTATTGTATTGTTGCCATCGAGGATAACAAGATGGTTTTTTTTATCATATTGCATGAATTTATCCCTCTACATCATGTCATCTTGCTTAAGGCGTTACTCTGTTCTTATGAACTTAATACTCTAGATGCATGCTGGATAGCGGTCGGTGTGTGGAGTAATAGTAGTAGATGCAGGCAGGAGTCAACCTACTTGTCTTGGACGTGATGCCTATATACATGATCATACCTAGATATTCTCATAACTATGCTCAGTTCTGTCAATTGCTCAATAGTAGTTCGTTCACCCATCGTAAAATACTGATGCTCTTGAGAGAAGCCACTAGTGAAACCTATGGCCCCCGGGTCTATCTTCATCATATTAATCTTCCAATACTTAGTTATTTTCATTACTTTTATTTTACTTTGCATCTTTATCATAAAAATACCAAAAATATTATCTTAACATATCTATCAGATCTCACTCTCGTAAGTGACCGTGTAGGGATTGACAACCCCTTATCGCGTTGGTTGCGAGGATTTATTTGTTTTGTGTAGGTGCGAGGGACTCGCGCGTAGCCTCCTACTGGATTGATACCTTGGTTCTCAAAAACTGAGGGAAATACTTACACTACTTTGATGCACCACCCTTTCCTCTTTAAGGGAAAACCAACGCAAGTACTCAAGAGGTAGTAAGAAGGATTTCTGGCACCGTTGCCGGGGAGGTCTACGCAAAAGTCAACATACCAAGTACCCATCACAAACCCTTATCTCCCGCATTACATTATTTTCTATTTGCCTCTCGTTTTCCTCTCCCCCACTTCACCCTTGCCGTTTTATTCGCTCTCTCTCTCTCTATCCTCCCTCTCTCTCTCTATTTGCCCTTTTTGCCTATTTCTTGTTTGCTTGTGTGTTGGATTGCTTGATTGTCACGATGGCTCAAGATAATACTAAATTGTGTGACTTTACCAATACCAACAACAATGATTTTATTAGCACTCCGATTGCTCCTCTTATCGATGCTGAATCTTGTGAAATTAATGCTGCCTTGCTGAATCTTATCATGAAAGATCCGTTTTCCGGCCTTCCTAGTGAAATTAATGTCCTATTATTCTTGGTAGACCTTTCCTTAGAACGATTGGTGCGATTATTGATATGAAGGAAGGAAATATTAGATTCCAATTTCTGTTAAGGAAAGGCATGGAACACTTTACTAGAAAGAAAATTAAATTACCTTATGAATATATTATGAGAGCCACTTATGCATTGCCTACCAAAGATGGCAATACCTAGATCTATCCTTGCTTTTTATGCCTAGCTAGGGGCGTTAAACGATAGCGCTTGTTGGGAGGCAACCCAATTTTATTTTTATTCCTTGCTTTTTTGTTCCTGTTTAGTAATAAATATATTATCTAGCCTCTGTTCTGGTTGTGTTTTTTGTGTTTAATTAGTGTTTGTGCCAAGTAGAACCGTTGGGAAGAGTTGGGGAAAGTCTTGTTGATCTTGGTGTAAAAAACAGAAACCTTAGCGCTCACGAGAACTGCTGCCATTTTTATTTGGAAAGTGATCTTTAGTTAATTACTTTTGCAGATGATTAATAGATAAATTACTCACGTCCAAAAATTTATTTTAGAATTTTTGGGGTTCCAGGTCTTGCGCTAGCTACAGATTACTACAGACTGTTCTGTTTTTGACAGATTCTGTTTTTCGTGTGTTGTTTGCTTATTTTGATGAATCTATGGCTAGTAAAATAGTTTATAAACCATAGAGAAGTTGGAATACAGTAGTTTTAACACCAATATAAATAAAGAATGAGTTCATTACAGTACCTTGAAGTGGTTTTTTGTTTTCTTTCGCTAACGGAGCTCACGAGATTTTCTTCTTTAAGTTTTGTGTTGTGAAGTTTTCAAGTTTTGGGTAAAGATTTGATGGATTATGGAACAAGGAGTGGCAAAGAGTGTAGGTGTCAAAACCGATGGATCTCGGGTAGGGGGTCCCGAACTGTGCATCTAAGGCGGATGGTAACAGGAAGCAGGGACACGATGTTTACCCAGGTTCGGGCCCTCTTGATGGAGGTAATACCCTACGTCCTGCTTGATTGTTCTTGATGATATGAGTATTACAAGAGTTGATCTACCACGAGATCATAGAGGCTAAACCCTAGAAGCAAGCCTATGGTATGATTGTATGTTGTCCTACGGACTAAACCCTCCGGTTTATATAGACACTGCAGGGGGCTAGGGTTACACAAGGTCGGTTATAAGGGAGGAGATATACACATCCGTATTGCCTAGCTTGCCTTCCACGCCAAGGAGAGTCCCATCCGGACATGGGGCGAAGTCTTCAATCTTGTATCTTCATAGTCCAACAGTCCGGCCAAAGGATATAGTCCGGTTGTCCGGAGACCCCCTAATCCAGGACTCCCTCAGTAGCCCCTGAACCAGGCTTCAATGACGATGAGTCTGGTGCGTTGTATTGTCTTCGGCATTGCAAGGCGGGTTCCTCCTCCGAATACTCCATGGAAGGTTTTTGAACACAAGGATAGTGTTCGGCTCTGCAAAACAAGTTCCACACCCCACCGTAGAGAGAATAATATTTACACAAATCTAATCTGCTGACATGTTTAGCAACATCACGTCATGTCGTGGCTTGGTCATTATTCGAACCGTTTTCCTCAACCAGCACCGCACATATCGCGAGGCAGTTTTCTTGACACGTCTAGTCGAAGCAGAGATCGTGTCCCCCTTATTACGGGATTCTCATCAATACGGACGTGGGTAACCCAACCACGCCATCAATTACGGCTCCTGGGGAATAAGCGGTTTTACCAGACAAGTGGGGAGACGCATCGCCTCTTCTGCCCCTATAAAGGGACAATGATTAACTCTTTTCACCCACGCCTTCTTCCTCCTTGCTTACCCATTCGCGCACACTCGAGCTCTAGCGCCCAAGCTCGTGTCTTCTTCTCGAACCACTCCAAGCATGTCCAGAGCAGGAGGCAAGTGGATGGTCTCCTCCGTCACGGAGGAGAACATCAAAAAATTATGCGAAGCCGGATATCTGGCCGTGGATGTCGCGCACCGGCTGCCAGATGCGGGGCAGATGATCCCAACGCCCGAACCCCATGAGAGGGTAGGTTTTATTACCCACTTTGTCCGCGGACTGGGATTTCCTCTCCACCCGTTTGTCTGCGGGCTCATGTTCTACTACGGGCTGGATTTTCATGATCTGGCCCCCAATTTCATCCTCAACATCTCAGCGTTTATCGTCGTGTGCGAGGCCTTCCTCCGCATCAAGCCCCATTTCGGCATGTGGATGAAGACCTTCAATGTCAAATCGAAGGTGGTGGTCGGCCAGCAAGCGGAGTGCGGAGGCGCCATGGTGGGAAAGATGCCTAATGTCAACTGGCTTGAAGGCTCCTATGTGGAAATGATAAAGGGGTGGAAATCGGGGTGGTTCTACATAACCGAGCCGCATGACACCAACTGGGTGGCGGCCCCCGAATTCCGATCCAGAATCCCCACACGGCTCACCTCTTGGAAAGAGAAGGGCCTGTCCCGGGGTTCCTCGGTAGAGCTGACCGGACTCCAGACCTGCATCAAGAACATGATGAGCAAGAAAATCAAGCTCATCAACATGGTCCAGGTCATGCTCTTCTGCCGGATTCTCCCGTGTCAACAACGGGTATTCAACTTGTGGGAGTTCGACCCGGCCAAGCACCAGACGCTGCGAGAGCTCTATGACATGACGCACGAGGACGTCTGGAGGGTGTTGTTCAAGGGCGCCGAGGTACCTCCTTCCCTCACCGAGGACCGCGGACTTAGTGCAAAGCGCCGCGCCAATCCGGTAAGTTTTTATATTTCACAGGGTATCCATTTGCCCCAGTTTATTCATGTGCGGGATCTAAGCCTTCCATGCCTTTGACAGGACTGGGTGAAGACAACGGAGCAGATCGATTGTCCCGCCCCCCTTCCTGAAGATCCTGCAGATGCTCTCCTAACGGAGATGCTGGTTCTGGCACCTTACGAGGTGCCAGTGAAGAAGGCCAAGAAGAAGGCCGTGGGGACCCGAAAGGGTCTCCGGCGCAAGGTTGTATCGGACTCATCGTTCGATAACTCCGACACGCCCTCCTCACACGAAAACGAGGAGGAGGAAGAGGAAAGTTCTCCCCCGGCCGGGGGAGACAAGAAAAGGAAGGACGACCCACCCAGGGAGGCCCAAGGGTCCAAGAAGGGAAGGTCCCACCATCCGGACTGCTCCACGACGGTCGCCTACAGCGACGACGAGTGGCTACCCAGGGTCAAGCCCCTGGCGAAGTCGTAAGTATCCGGACACCATAGTGATTCATGGTATGTTTTATTGCACTGATTTTCCTCATGCCGAACATGATTATGCAGTCTGTCCCGAGCTCATCTTGACGTATCTTCGTCGAGCGGCTCATTGGACTTGTCGAATATGAACATCAGTTCTCTTCCGACCGCCTCCACCCCTTGCCCTGTGGACAACATCGAGGTGTTGTCTCAACAGGCACCGGGCCAAGGGGAAGTAGTCCTAGAGGCGCCTCGAGGCGACCTTCCGGACCCTGGGCGCAAAGGGAGCAGGACTCCCATGGGCTCCAGGTTCAGCCCCCAGGCGAACACTGCACCGGAATCTGCAGTGGTTCCGGACTCCGACGGGCGACCGCCCGTTATGGGGGGCAAGCCGCCCGTGCCGGTATCCTCTGTCTATCCAGAGGCACTGGACAACTTGCTGGAAGCGCTTCGCGGCGCTTCCATCGATGAAGAGCACCGCACTATCATGAGTGCGGTGATCGAGAAAGTTCAGTCCGCCAAAAACAGACTGACCGAAGCTTGCGCCAGCCTCCTAGCAGGCTTTGAGGTAAGCAATCAAAATATAAGAAAATATTACCGCATAGATAGTAGCCCCTGATGCTCTGTTCAGCGTTCGAGAAGAAAGGCCGAAGAGAGGATCAAATGATGACTCGGGAGTCTAATCAGAATATATCTATGTGTATGTGTAGGCTTCACTGCTGGCCGCTGCCGCACGTACTGCGGAGGTCTCTGCACTGAAGCAGGACCTGGAGCGGTTCGAGAACGAGCTCGGCCTTACCAAGAGGCAGCTCAAGGAGAGCAAAGGTAAGCACCTTGTCTACGCTTTTTGTACAAAAGAAGTGCGGTTGTAAAATAATAGGATCATCATGAATTTGCCAGGGCCACGACCGAGGTGGCGACCCTGAAGAAGGCGCTGTCCGAGGCCGAAAACAAAGCGGCCAAGGAGCGCCTTGAGCGGGAGAAGAAAGAAGCCTGAGTGGCGAGGTGCAGCAAGAGCTCGAGGCTCTCACCAAGAAACATGAGCCCTTGGAGCTTTACTCTAAGACGCGAGAGTCCGAGCTTGAGAAGGCGCTCGAAAGCGTCGGGAGCACCAAGGCTGAAGCCCATAAGGCCCTCTAGGAGATTGATGCGGTGAAGAAGATAGCAGCAGGTAAGGCATTTATTATGCAAAGCAAGCATGTGAAGGAAACTTTCCTTCTTCTTACCCGAGTTCGGAGCTCTCCAGGAGCTTTCGCAGATCTTCCCCGCAGTGTACTGGATGCCGCAGAGTTTTACCGAGCTGAGGAGGGGAGCTCGACGAAAACGTTGTTCTGGTCTCAGTATACTGGGACCGAACACCCCGTGCCCTTGAGCGACCAGTTGAAGCAATTGGTCGAGCTTCACAAGGCGGCCGAATAGGCCATGAGGGGTCTTATAGTCCGGATGTGGCCTGGCGAGCCCCTGTCCGATAGCTACTTCGGTATGGTGAGGCGGCTCATCGATGATTACCCACGGCTTGAAGTCATAAAGCGGTCCGTCTGCATCGAGGGTGCATGCAGGGCTTTTGCCCGGGCGAAGGTGCACTGGGCGAAGCTGGACGCCGTGAAGCTGGTGAAGGAGGGGCCGCCGGAAGGCAAGGAGCATCGCTGCCCCGAAATGTATTATGAAAGTGTCCTGAAGGGTTCCCGCCTTGTGGCGGATGAATGTGACAAGGATGTAATTTTTGAATGAACATGCTCATGTGATACTGTAATATGAAACGAGTTCATTTGCGCCATATGACGCTTTTTTAATTTAAAATATTACCTTCTATGCGGCCGTTTATAAAATCTGAGAGTTGGCCAGTCGTCGGCTTCTGCCCCCATGTAACTAGTAGTGGGGTGTTCGGGATAATTCTAAGCACTCTTTACCCCAATTTTGGGTCCTTCGAGGAAGGTGTTTAGCGCAACGAACTAGGCAATCGGACAATAAGGCTTTATCACTCTCACTTAGCCATAGAAGTCTACAATTTTAAACTTTGGCGAAGCCCCTAGTGTTTGGAAGGCCGAATTTGGGGCGCTATACTCCCCTGAGCCGGACAAGGCCGACTCCTCGCCCGAAGCAGAAAAAGTCTTTAAGGACTTGAGACCTCTCGAACAGCGACCAGTCTCTCGCCTTATCATGATAGTCAGTTTTCAGCTTTCTCTACTGAGGTGCTCGTCCGGAAGAACCGGGACACAATCGCAGTAGTTCTCCCACCGCAACCTTAGCCGATATAGCGGAATGTAAGGTACCAAAGCATGGGAGCCAGGCAAACCCAACATTTGACCAAAGACATGATTCGGAGCTGATGCATATAATGCTATAAGTTCGGGGTGCCGCACTGTCGAAAGTGTTCGAATTTCTTTCGCCGTATAATGGGGTAAATGAAAGCCCCTGGCGTACTGGCCGTACCCGAACGTGCGGGTGCGGATTGTCGTAAATGGACATAAAGAAAAAAAGAATGAATAATGCAATAATAGACTAATGCTATGTATTGTTATTTAAATAATATGTCGAAGCATACTGGTACAGATAGTGCAATAAGCAAAAAGTAGGACTATTCGAAATGTCCTATCCAAGGGCAAGCTGCGTATGGATAGTAGAAAGCGGGTGTTATTATTAGAGACCACCTGGGGGTTCCCGTGTACATCTTAGCTTCTTGCCGCCTTGGTTGTTCCTTCCCGTAATTTGTCTAGCAATCGCACTGCCGGAAAGGGCTTCCAGAGAGTTAGGCCCTGAAAGAGAAAAGAGATGATAAAGGTATACACCCCCTGGGGTGGTTAAGCCGCATTGCGGGACGCGCCCTGATCGTGCCCCCGCATGTGTCCATGGTATTTTCAGTGCGTAGTTATGTACGCGCGGCACGGATTTTGTCGCTTGACTGGGACTGGGACGGGGGCCGAATTGCTAGGCAAGCTCTGAACGTGCCAGACGATCCTGTTGCAGCTTATTTCGGACTCGCTTGAATGTGTCCGGGGGCTGTGACGCCGAATTAGTGGTCTGCCTTAAAGGCCGCTTTGTGCTTCCGCTGCAAGGGCCGCAGTGTGCTCTTCCGTGCGGAGCGAGCATTCTATGTTTCCATTTACCGTTATGACCCCCTTAGGTCCTGGCATCTTGAGCCTGAGGTATGCGTAATGCGGCACTGCATTAAATTTTGTGAATGCTATTCGTCCAAGCAGTGTGTGATAGCGCTGCGAAACGGGACGATGTCGAAGATTAACTCCTCGCTTCGGAAGTTGTCCGGTGATCCCAAGACCACTTCCAGTGTTATTGAGCCTGTGCAATGGGCCTCTATACCTGGGATGATGCCTTTAAAGGTGGTTTTGCTGGGTTTGATCCTCGAGGGATCGATACCCATTTTTTGCACTGTATCCTGATAGAGCAGGTTCAGGCTGCCGCCGCCGTCCATAAGGACTCGGGTGAGGTGAAATTCGTCGATGATGGGGTCTAGGACCAGTGCGGTGGATCCGCCATGACGGATGCTAGTGGGGTGGTCCCTGTGATCAAAGGTGATCGGGCAAGCAGACCATGGGTTGAACTTTGGAGCGACGGGCTCCATCGCATAGACGTCCCTTAGTGCATGCTTCCGCTCCCTCTTGGGAATGTGGATTGCGTATATCATGTTCACCGTCTTCACTTGTGGGGGGAACCCCTTCTGTCCTCCCGTGTTCGGCGGCTGGGGCTCCTCCTTGTCATCACTATGCAGCCCCTTGTCCTTGATTTCGGCATTTAACTTGCCGGCCAGCTTGAACACCCAGCATTCTCTGTTGGTGTGATTGGCTGGCTTGTCAGGGGTGCCGTGGATTTGACACGAGCGATCCAGTATGCGATCCAAACTAGACGGAGCCGGAGTACTTCTTTTAAATGGCTTCTTCCGCTGACCGGATCTAGAGCCTCTGAATCCAGCATTGACTGTCATATCCTTGGTGTTATCATCGTTATTGTGGCGCTTTGGTCTGTTACAACATTGTCTGCCGTTGGCACCTTTGGTATCCGAAGTGCCCGGATTCCTCGATGTGTTATTGCTGCGAGCAAGCCAGCTATCCTCGCCCGCGCAAAAGCGGGTCATGAGTGTCGTGAGGGCTTCCATAGACTTCGGCTTCTCTTAGCCAAGGTGACAGGCAAGCCACTCATCACGGATGTTGTGCTTGAATGCCGCGAGGGCCTCTGCGTCCGGACAGTCGACAATTTGGTTTTTCTTAGTCAGGAACCGAGTCCAGAATTGTCTGGCCGATTCCCCTGGCTGCTGAGTTATATGGCTCAAGTCATCAGCATCCGGTGGTCGCACATAAGTGCCCTGGAAGTTGTCAAGGAATGCATCTTCCAGATCCTCCCAACTGCCGACGGAGTCTGCTGGCAAGCTATTCAGCCAATGCCGAGCTGGTCCTTTGAGTTTTAGTGGGAGGTACTTGATGGCATGTAGATCATCACCGTGAGCCATGTGGATGTGGAGGAAATCCTCAATCCATACAGCGGGATCTGTTGTACCATCATATGATTCGATATTTACGGGTTTGAAACCCTCCGGGAATTCGTGATCCATAACTTCATCAGTGAAGCATAGGGGGTGTGCGGCGCCTCTGTGCCGTGCTATATCTTGACGCAGTTCGTATGAGTCTTGTCTGTTGTATTCGGCCCAGCCGGATTTGCTCTTGGTGTATCCGACGCGACGATCATCATCCCGTGTTGGCGCGTGTGCCCGTGACCCGTAAATTGACCTTGCAATTTTTGCCTTACTGTCCAATACATCTCGTAGGTCCCCTGTGTTGCCCCGGGCCTTAGTATTATTGATTGAGTGGCGGCGGGGTGTGGGCTGAACTTCAGGCTGAAACGCCTCTCTGGCTCGGCCACGTAGTGGCCGGTCAGCCGCATCGTACACTGGTGAATGAGGTTTCAATGCTTCCTCCTCGAGGTGAGGTAGCAACCTGCGTTTTGGGTAACTCTTGGAGGGGCGCTCGAGTTCGTACTCCTTGGCCGCAAGGACTTCGGTCCATCTGTCTGCTAGGAAGTCTTGATCAGCTTGAAGCTGTTGCTGCTTTTTCTTCAGGCTATTGGCCGTGGCTATAAGCCGGCGCTTGAAGCGCTCTTGCTTGACAGGGTCCTCAGGCACGATAAATTCTTCGTCGCCGAGGCTCACCTCGTCTTTGGAGAGAGGCATGTAATTGTCCTCCTCCGGTTCTCCATCTGCTGCCTGCTCTAGAGGGCTGGCTTGTTCATCCTCCGGCTCTACATCGTGTTGGAGGGGATTGTGATTGTCTGCGGCACTGTCTGGAGTGTTATTATCTCCTGTGCCGATATCACTACTTTTGCTGTGGCGAGACTTAGGGCGGCGCCGCTGACGTCGGCGCTTGGGTTGCTTCTTGGAGGGGTCATCCTCCGCTGTCTCGTCGCCATTGCCTTCTTTAGGGGTGTCCACCATGTATATATCATATGCTGAGGTGGCGGTCCAGCGCCCTGTGGGTGGTGGTTCTTGTTCGTCTCCTGCATCATCGTCCATACCGTCGAAGTCTTCGGAGTCAAAGTTGAGCATGTCGGTTAAATCGTCGACAGTGGCTACTAAGTGGGTGGTGGGTGGGCAGCGAATTTCTTCGTCGTCCACATCCCATTCTAGCCGTACATAGTTCGGCCAAGGTTCTCCTGATAGGGAGAGAGACCTTAATGAATTCAGCACATCGCCGAAAGGAGAATGCTAAAAGATATCCGCGGAGGTGAACTCCATGATCGGCGCCCAGTCGGGTTCGACGGGCACTTATGTAAGCGGCTCGGAGTCCATGGCCAGGGATGAATCCAGTGGTTCGGCGACATGGCTCTCGTAAGGGGTGAAGTCAGTATCCGGCTCTATCGCCACTGAGAGTGCGGCCTCCATGGCGGGGTCTATCCCTCCGCTTTTGAATGGTGCGATTTGCTCCGGATTGATGGTCGGAGTGGTTGCAGATGCGATCTCCCGAACACTGTCCGACGGTAGAGTTACATCGTGCTCGTCATGACTGTGCGGCGCACCTGACACGGGCTCAAATCCGTCGAAGATCAAGTCTCCGCGGACGTCGGCAGTGTAGTTTAAGTTTCCGAATCTGACCTGATGGCCAGGGGCGTAGCTCTCGATCTGCTCCAGATGGCGAAGCGAATTGGCCCGCAGTGTGAAGCCGCCGAATACAAAGATCTGTCCGGGGAGGAAAACCTCACCATGGACCGCATCGCTACCGATGATCGAAGGATCCATCAAGCCTTATGGTGACGACACAGTGGAACTCTCAATGAAAGCACCAATGTCGGTGTCAAAACCGACGGATCTCGGGTAGGGGGTCCCGAACTGTGCGTCTAAGGAAGATGGTAACAAGAACCAGGGGACACGATGTTTACCCAGGTTCGGGCCCTCTTGATGGAGGTAATACCCTACGTCCTGCTTGATTGTTCTTGATGATATGAGTATTACAAGAGTTGATCTACCACAAGATCGTAGAGGCTAAACCCTAGAAGCTAGCCTATGGTATGATTGTATGTTGACCTACGGATTAAACCCTCCGGTTTATATAGACACTGGAGGGGGCTAGGGTTACACAAGGTCGGTTACAAGGGAGGATATATACACATCCGTATTGCCTAGCTTGCCTTCCACGCCAAGGAGAGTCCCATCCGTACACGGGACGAAGTCTTCAATCTTGTATCATCACAGTCCAACAGTCCGACTGTCCGGAGCCCCCCTAGTCCAGGACTCACTAAAAGAGCCTAAGCTTGGGGATGCCCATGGCACCCCCAAGATAATCTAAGGACACCTAAAAGCCAAAGCTTGGGGATGCCCGGGAAGGCATCCCCTCTTTCGTCTACTTCTATTGGGAACTTTACTTGGAGCTATATTTTTATTCACCACATGATATGTGTTTTGCTTGGAGCGTCTTGTATGGTTTGAGTCTTTATTTTTTAGTTTACCACAATCATCCTTGCTGTACACACCTTTTGAGAGAGACACACATGATTCAGAAATTATTAGAATACTCTATGTGCTTCACTTATATCTTTTGAGTAATATAGTTTTGCTCTAGTGCTTCACTTATATCTTTTAGAGCACGGTGGTGGATTTGTTTTAATAGAAACTATTGATCTCTCATGCTTCACTTAGGTTATTTTGAGAGTCTTAAATAGCATGGTAATTTGCTTAAATAATCCTAATATGATAGGTATACAAGATTAATAATAAAATTCTCTTATGAGTGTGTTGAATACAATGAGAAGTTTGAAACATGATAATTGTTTTAAGATATGGAGATGGTGATATTAGAGTCATGCTAGTTGAGTAGTTGTGAATTTTAGAAATACTTGTGTTAAAGTTTGTGATTCCCGTAGCATGCACGTATGGTGAACCGTTATGTGACGAAGTCGGAGCATGATTTATTTATTGATTGTCTTCCTTATGAGTCGCGGTCGGGGACGAGCGATGGTCTTTTCCTACCAATATATCCCCCTAGGAGCATGCGCGTAATACTTTGCTTTGATAACTTGTAGATTTTTGCAATAAGTATATGAGTTCTTTATGACTAATGTTGAGTCCATGGATTATACGCACTCTCACCCTTCCAGCATTGCTAGCCTCTCTAATACCGCGCACCTTTCGCCGGTATCATACACCCACCATATACCTTCCTCAAAACAGCCACCATACCTACCTATCATGGCATTTCCATAGCCATTCCGAGATATATTGCCATGCAACTTTCCACCGTTCCGTTTATTATGACACGCTCCATCATTGTCATATTGCTTTGCATGATCATGTAGTTGACATCGTATTTGTGGCAAAGCCACCGTTCATAATTCTTTCATACATGTCACTCATGAGTCATTGCATATCCCGGTACACCGCTGGAGGCATTCATATAGAGTCATATCTTGTTCTAAGTATCGAGTTGTAATTCTTGAGTTGTAAGAAAATAAAAGTGTGATGATCGTCATTGTTAGAGCATTGTCCCAAGTGAGGAAAGGATGATGGAGACTATGATTCCCCCACACGTCGGCATGAGACTCCAGACGAAAAAATAAATTAAAAAATGAGGCCAAAAAAAGGAGAGAAAAGGCCCAAATAAGAAAATGAGAGAAAAAGAGAGAAGGGACAATGCTACTATCCTTTTACCACACTTGTGCTTCAAAGTAGCACCATAATCTTCATAGTAGAGAGTCTCCTTTGTTATCACTTTCATATACTAGTGGGAATTTTTCATTATAGAACTTGGCTTGCATATTCCAATGATGGGCTTCCTCAAAATGCCCTAGGTCTTCGTGAGCAAGCAAGTTGGATGCACACCCACTTAGTTTCTTTTTGAGCTTTCATATACTTATAGCTCTAGTGCATCCGTTGCATGGCAATCCCTACTCCCTCACATTGATATCTATTGATGGGCATCTCCATAGCCCATTGATACACCTAGTTGATGTGAGACTATCTTCTCCTTTTTTGTCTCCTCCACAACCACCATTCTATTCCACCTAAAGTGCTATGTCCATGGCTCATGCTCATGTATTGCATGAAGATTAAAAAAAGTTTTGAGAATGTCAAAAGTATGAAACAATTGCTTGGCTTGTCATCGGGGTTGTGCATGATTTAAATACTTTATGTGGTGAAGATAGAGCATAGCCAGACTATATGATTTTGTAGGAATAACTTTCTTTGGCCACGTTATTTTGAAGAGACATAATTGCTTAATTAGTATGCTTGAAGTATTATTATTTCTATGTCAATATTAAACTTTTGTCTTGAATCTTTCGGATCTGAATTTTCATGCCACAATTAAGAAGAATTAAATTGAAAATATCCAAGTAGCATTCCACATCAAAAATTCTATTTTTATCATTTACCTACTCGAGGACGAGCAGGAATTAAGCTTGGGGATGCTTGATACGTCTCCAACGTATCTATAATTTTTGATTGCTCCATGCTATATTATCTACTGTTTTGGACATTATTGGGCTTTATTATCCACTTTTATATTATTTTTGGGACTAACCTATTAACCGAAGGCCCAGCCCAGAATTGCTGTTTTTTTGCCTATTTTAGGATTTCGAAGAAAAGGAATATCAAACAGAGTCCAAACGGAATGAAACCTTCGGGAACGTGATTTTCTCACTGAACATGATCCAGGAGACTTGGACCCTACGTCAAGCAACTAACAGGGAGGCCAGGAGGTAGGGGGCGCGCCTACCCCCCCCCCCCCCAGGCGTGCCCTCCACCCTCGTGGGCCCCCTGTTGCTCCACCGACATACTTCTTCCTCCTATATGTACCTACGTACCCCCAAACGATCAGATACAGAGCCAAAACCCTAATTCCACCTCTGTAACTTTCTTTATCCACCAGATCCCATCTTGGGGCCTGTTCCGGAGCTTCGCCGGAGGGGGCATCAATCACGCAGGGCTTCTACATCAACACCATAGCCTCTCCGATGAAGTGTGAGTAGTTTACCTCAGACCTACGGGTCCATAGTTATTAGCTAGATGGCTTCTTCTCTCTTTTTGGTTCTCAATACAAAGTTCTCCCCCTCTCTTGTGGAGATCTATTCGATGTAATCTTCTTTTGCGGTGTGTTTGTTGAGACCGATGAATTGTGGGTTTATGATCAAGTTTATCTATGAACAATATTTGAGTCTTCTCTGAATTCTTTTATGTATGTTTGGTTATCTTTGCAAGTCTCTTTGAATTAATAGTTTGGTTTTGGCCTACTAGATTGATCTTTCTTGCAATGGGAGAAGTGCTTAGCTTTGGGTTCAATCTTGCGGTGTCCTTTCCCAGTGACAGTAGGGGTAGCAAGGCACGTATTGTATTGTTGCCATCGAGGATAACAAGATGTGGTTTTTATCATATTGCATGAATTTATCCCTCTACATCATGTCATCTTGCTTAAGGCGTTACTCTGTTCTTATGAACTTAATACTCTAGATGCATGCTGGATAGTGGTCGATGTGTGGAGTAATAGTAGTAGATGCAGGCAGGAGTCGACCTACTTGTCTTGGACATGATGCCTATATACATGATCATACCTAGATATTCTCATAACTATGCTCAATTCTGTCAATTGCTCAACAGTAATTCGTTCACCCACCGTAAAATACTTACGCTCTTGAGAGAAGCCACTAGTGAAACCTATGGCCCCCGGGTCTATCTTCATCATATTAATCTTCCAATACTTAGTTATTTTCATTACTTTTATTTTACTTTGCATCTTTATCATAAAAAATACCAAAAATATTATCTTATCATATCTATCAGATCTCACTCTCGTAAGTGACCGTGTAGGGATTGACAACCCCTTATCGCGTTGGTTGCGAGGATTTATTTGTTTTGTGTAGGTGCGGGGGACTCGCGTGTAGCCTCCTACTGGATTGATACCTTGGTTCTCAAAAACTGAGGGAAATACTTATGCTACTTTGCTGCACCACCCTTTCCTCTTCAAGGGAAAACCAACACAAGTGCTCAAGAGGTAGCAATGGCTAGATTACTAGGTGATTCTCTAAGACACCTAGGGTCATAATAATAGCTCCAACATATATACCGAGGCAGTGAAGTACCTCAACACATGGGTTAGTGTGGTTAATCTGGCCCAAAGGAACATCGGGAAGGGAAAGAAGGAAGTCGCAAATGCATCAGACTATTTAGAAACCTGGGATGACTTGGATAGCATAACGGCTGTAAATGCTCAAAAGATTTGAGACATCCTGTAATATGGTGGCATAACCACTTAACATCGCAATATCAAGGTTCCGAGATCAACTATCAACATACGGAAGTAGTAGGAAAGGAACTGAGGCTTGAAACCATCAATCCTATAAGTCTACGGATTAGTAACACGTGATCCTGATAGAAAGACGAGAAGCCTAGTTCTTAATCCCCGTAGAAAAGAAGAGGTTGACTCAGATCAGAAGAGTAAAAGAGCCTTACGTTCCCTTCCACAATCAATTCCCTTATATAAGTAAAGCATTCACTAGTACGGCGAGCTCCTAAACAAACAGTTTAAAACCTCTTTCCGTGGCGGCATCTGGAACCGTCACCAAGTGAGTGTGGGCGATAGGGGGGGGGTCCTTCACACACGACCCAGAAACTGTCGGGGATATGCCCTCCTGGCACCCACGTTCGGCAGAATGAGGTCGTGTGCGACCGGCGAGCGCTCAAATACGGAAATACGTACAGTAGGGCTAAAAAATACAATTATACGGCGAAATTGTTTCTGGTCGCAAGTACACCCCACACAGTCAGTCCTCGCTAAACGTTTCTGTTTGCATGTACATCCCAAACAGTCGCGCGAAGGAAAACGTTTCCGTTCGCAGGTACATCACACACAATTTTTCCCGTTAAATCGCTTGTGTTATTGAATATATCACTCACGGTCCATGGAAGAAACTGTGTGGCAAAGGTTGTCCATCACACATAGTTTTCATGTGGTAAACATTTGTGCAAGCTCGCCTAACGCAAATAGTTTTAAAGTGAAAGTCGTGTGTGATTGTTCATTGATCCAACATAGTTTATTCCTAGAAACTGTGTGCATTGCCTGAGGTCATGACGCACGGTATTTTTTAATAACCCTTTGCAATAGCAAAACCCAATTAGCAGGATAATTATCCGATTATTCATAATCCATTTATTAATCTAATTTACAGTTCATATTAAGAAGACAATATATTTCATTTTCATAATTGAAATACATCAGAGTACAACATCATATAGATTCAGCACTCAGCTACCCCATTACACAACTACACCAGGACCAAGTTTCACATGCAACATCTATAACCTTTCAAAATTAGCATCATAGATGGTACATAGACAGATGTATCTCATCTGGAAAACTGCAGAAGCAGAAGGCAAATTATGAGCCTTCATTGATGTTGAAGGTCTTTGTAACTTTAGGCCAGTGCCTGTGGATGATTGACCGTCCATCCTTCGTCCTCTTCAGGACCACTTCAATATTGAACCGTGTGTGTTGTATGAATGCCTTCCTCGCCTCCTGACCATATAGGTGGTTTGAGAGGTAATCATCAGTGAACTGCTTTGGAAAGGCCTGAAAACAAGGATGTGCATAAATATCTTCTCTATATTGGAAATGGAGAAAAGGAATAAAAAAAGCAAGGTATAATAGTTAGTACCATCCTGTAGTGAACTGATGTCTTCTTCATTGTGCAGACAAAGATCTTGTTATTTTTTGTCGCTAATTTCTTTATCCTAACAATCTTTCTGAGTTTCTTGACTTGACTGATATTCATGGACAACTCATTTTCCCATATGCAAAAAGGGTCGAACAGTGGGTCAAAACCTCTGACAGCAGGACCTACATGTGCAAGACCAAATTGTTAAAACCCTAAATATTAGAATGGTTCCTGCAATTGCACAATAATGTGCTATTAGACAACAGACCATGCACGTGCTAACCTCGATTGTAAACCTAAGTGCTTCCCATTGTTTCCCTGCAACACATATAAGGTAGTTAGTCATCAGGTTAAGTAAGGGTTCGCATGTTATCAGTAAAATATGTTGATGAAAAATAATCACATTGCAGATTCATCAGATTAATTCAAGCCACGGGGTAAACCCATTTATTCAAACCAATCATGATTAAGAACTAGGAAATATAGCACTTGTATAAGTTTCTCAAGTATTAAGTGCAGCCAAATTCGATTTATTCCTCACATGCACAACAATACAAAATTCTACCCATGACAATTGGACATCGCATTGCAGAATTGAACCAAGCAGTTAACTAAACACCACAACAAATGAACCAAACATTAACTGAGCACCACATTGCATAATATAATATTGAACCAAGTAGTTAACTAAACACCAAAACAAATGAACCAAACATTAACTGAGCACCACATTGCACAATATAACATACTCCTAATAGAAGATCAGACAGTTAACCAAACAGTTAACTACAGCAAATTGTAGCAATTATATTTGTTTCTCATGTATTTACTACAGCCAAATTCAATTTATTCCTCACATGGTATACAATAACAGAATGCACCCACAATTTTGTAAAGATAAACTCAATTTATTTCTCACATGGAAGATAATATAAAATTGTAGCCTGAAGAATTGAAAATCACATTTGCAGAATTGAACCAAACATTTAATTGAAGATGATAACTAATTAACAAAATAGTTAATAAGTGAGCACCACACTGCATGACATATAGAACATATACAGTAGAGCAACATATTGCACGGTAAAATTAGATAGCACAATTCACTAGAATTTGTGAAGGAAAGGCAGGAGCAGCACACGCAACGGGTAAACCGAGCATGCATAACCGGCGTAGCTAGCAAATGGCAAGGTGGTCCTTCAAGATTTGGGGGTCGGCACAAATGGCAGCCATCGCGACCTCATCCGCTCATGCGGCCGCGATTTGCTTCTCCGCTGCCAAATGCTCCTTGAGGTCCTGGCTATACTGCGTGCACCGTGGCTTAGGCCGGCGCTTATTTGGTGGAGGGGTCGGTGATTTGGGTGGAAGGTGTCACGCTTGCACCGGCGGTACGGGCATGTGGGATGTGGAAGGAGGAGGAGGATGGGGGTCGGGTGTGGATTACCTGCCTGGATAAGCGAGGCCGAGTAGCGTGAAGGAGGGTCACCGGCGAGGAGGCGGCGGCGCTGCAAGCAAGGAGTGAAGGTTTCAACTTGGAAAGGAAGGCGGAAAGAGGGGAAATGTGGCTTTTGGTAAGGGGGAGGGGCGGGGAGGTAGATATTTCCGCGAAAGCCAAAATTTTGGAATCGCTTCAGCCAAAAAACTAGCACGTAAAGTGTCATCGGACACGATCCCTTAAACAGAACTGGCGTGCTATGGACTGTAGCCGACGCACCTTCTCTTGTAAGCCATGGACGTACTATACACCGACGGTGCTCCAAGATATTTTGTGATGCATCTCACACGGTTGCCGATAATAAACTGTGTGCGATCTACTTGATTTATCATCTTGATCATTTGAATTACGTAATGGGGTCACACCTACAAAGGATGGTGTTTGAATTGTTAGAACTTATATCTGCAGTGAACATGCAACTATAGGTATGTCGTCAAAAAAATTGGAATGATTCAGGGTTCGTTTGTACATTTTTATACATTAACTGGGTTTTCGAGGCATTTTATGCGCATAATTCAAATTTGAACTACATGCACATGCTCCAGTGCATATAAACTTATTGAAAAATCAAATATGTGTACTTGGTTGCATGCTTAGGTCCCATGCAAGAAATGGGAATGAATTTCACACACCCTGCCACCATTACTCGGCCGCAAACATTGACATGCCTGGTTTTTAAATACTAGTAAATCCAAAACTCATCTGAAATTCATGAAACTTGGCATGCTATCATGTAGCGACATCAACATGCCTTGGTACAAAATTTGTCCCATTTGGGGCAGGTTTGGGTATAATCTTCTCACAAACCAGAGCTTCTCACGACAAGCGTGATAGTTTCGGTAGGGAACGTGCCACCTTTGGGGAGGAAACGATATTTGTTGCCTCTTATTGCTTTCAAAAAAATTCGAGTGACAACATAGAACAACAGGAGTGTTGTGCGAATTTTTGTGATTTTTCAGGGTTCGTTTGGACATTTTTATGCATTAACTGAGTTTTCAATGCATTTATGTGCATAATTCAAATTTGAACTACATGCACATGCTCCAGTGCATATGAACTGGTTGAAAAATAAAATATGTATCCTTGTGTGCATGCTTAGGTCCCATGCAAGAAATGGGAATGAATTTGAAACACCGGGGCATGTTGATTGCCGGCAAAACATTCAGATGCTTGGTTTTTAAATTCTAGTAAATCCAAAACTTGTCTGAAATTCATGAAACTTGGCATGCTATCATGTAGCGGCATCAACATGTCGTGGTACAAATTTTGTCCCATTTGGGGCAGGTTTGGGTATATGCTTCTCACAAACTGGAGCTTCTGACAATAAGCATGATGGTTTTCGGTATGGAACGTCTCACCTTTGGGGACGAAATGATATCCATTGCCTCTTATTGCATTCAATTTTTTTCTCGTGTCAACATAAAACAACATGAGTGTTGTGTGAATTTTTTTGATTTTTCGGGGTTCGTTTGGACATTTTTATGCATTAACTGAGTTTTCAATGCATTTTATGTGCATAATTCAAATTTGAACTACATGCACATGCTCCAGTGCATATAAATTGGTTGAAAAATCAAATATGTGTCCTTGGGTGCATTCTTAGGTCCCATGCAAGAAATGGGAATGAATTTCAAATACCGGGGCACCCTTGATTGCCGGCAAAACATTGAGATGCCTGGTTTTTAAATTCTAGTAAATCAAAAACTTGTCTGAAATTCATGAAACTTGGCATGCTATCACGGAGCGGCATCAACATGCCGTGGTACAATTTTTGTCCCATTTGGGGCAGGTTTGGATATATGCTTCTCACAAACCGGAGCTTCTCACAACAAGCATGATGGTTTTCGATAGGGAACGTCCAACCTTTGGGGACGAAACGACATCCATTGCCTCTTATTGCTTTCAAAAAATGTTGAGTGTCAACATAGAACAACATGAGTGTTGTGCAAGTTTTTGTGATTTTTCGGGGTTCGTTTGGACATTTTTATGCATTACCTGATTTTTCAATGCATTTTATGTGCATAATTCAAATTTGAACTACATGCACATGCTCCAGTGCATATAAATTGGTTGAAAAATGAAACCTGTGTCCTTGGGTGCATGCTTAGGTCCCATGCAAGAAATGTGAATGAATTTCAAACACCGGGGCACCGTTGATTGCCGGCAAAACATTGAGATGCCTAGATTTTAAATTCTAGTAAATCCAAAACTCGTCTGAAATTCATGAAATTTGGCATGCTATCATGGAGCGGCATCAACATGTCGTGGTACAAATTTTGTCCCATTTGGGGCAGGTTTGGGTATATGCTTCTCACAAACCGGAGCTTCTCACAACAAGCATGATGGTTTTCAGTAGGGAACATCCCACCTTTGGGGACGAAACAATATCCATTGCCTCTTATTACTTTCAATTTTTTTTCTCGTGTTAACATAGAACAACAGGAGTGTTGTGCGAATTTTTGTGATTTTTCGGGGTTCGTTTGGACATTTTTATGCATTAACTGAGTTTTCAATGCATTTTATGTGCATAATTCAAATTTGAACTACATGCTGATACGTCTCCAACGTATCTATAATTTTTTATTATTCCATGCTATTATATTATCTGTTTTGGATGTTTAATGGGCTTTAATATACCTTTTTATATTATTTTTGGGAGTAACCTACTAACCAAAGGCTAGTGCAAATTGTTGTTTTTTTGCCTATTTCAGTGTCTCGCGGAAAAGGAAATTCAAATGGAATCCAAACGGAATGAAACCTTCGGGAGAGTTATTTTTGGAACAAACGTGATCCAGGAGACTTGGAGTGGACGTCAAGAAAGAAGCAAGGAAGCCACGAGGCAGGAGGGCGCGTCCAGGGGGTAGGCGCCCCCCCACCCTCGTGGGCCCCTCGCAGCTCCACCGACCTACTTCTTCCTCCTATATATACCCATATACCCCAAAAACATCCAGGAGCACCACGAAACCCTATTTCCACCGCCGCAACCTTCTGTACCCGTGAGATCCCATCTTGGGGCCTTTTCCGGCGCTCCGCCGGAGGGGGAATCGATCACAGAGGGCTTCTACATCGACACCATAGCCTCTGATGATGTGTGAGTTGTTTACCGCACACCTTAGGGTCCATAGTTATTAGCTAGATGGCTTCTTCTCTCTCTCTCTCTCTCTCTCTCTCTAGATCTCGATGCAAAGTTCTCCTCGATTCTCTTGGAGATCTATTCGATGTAATTCTTTTTGCATTGTGTTTGTCGAGATTCGATGAATTGTGGGTTTATGATCAAGATTATATATGAACAATTTTTTATTCTTCTCTGAAATCTTTTATGCATGATTTAATATCTTTGCAAGTCTCTTCGAATTATCAGTTTGGTTTGGCCTACTAGATTGATCTTTCTTGCAATGGGAGAAGTGTTTAGCTTTGGGTTCAATCTTGCGGTGTCCTTTCCCAGTGACAGCAGGGGCAGCAAGGCACGTATTGTATTGTTTCCATCAAGGATAAAAAGATGGGGTTTATATCATATTGCTTGAGTTTATCCCTCTACATCATGTCATCTTGCCTAATGTGTTACTCTGTTCTTATGAACTTCATACTCTAGATTCATGCTGGATAGCGGCCGATGTGTGGAGTAATAGTAGTAGATGCAGAATTGTTTCGGTCTATTTGTCGCGGACGTGATGCCTATATACATGATCATGCCTAGATATTCTCATAATTATTCACTTTTCTATCAATTGCTCAACAGTAATTTGTTCACCCACCGTAGAATTTGCTATCTTGAGAGAAGCCACTAGTGAAACCTATGGCCCCCGGGTAGATCTTCCATCAAATTATCAACTTGCTATTTCTATTGTTGTTTACTTTGCAATCTTTATTTTCCAATCTATATCATAAAAATACCAAAAATATTTATCTTATTATCTCTGTCAGATCTCACTTTCGTAAGTGACCGTGAAGGGATTGTCAACCCCTTTATCGCGTTGGTTGCGAGGTTCTTGTTTGTTTGTGCAGGTACTAGGCGACTTGCGTGTTACCTCCTACTAGATTGATTCCTTGGTTCTCAAAAACCGAGGGAAATACTTAGGCTACTTTGCTGCATCACCCTTTCCTCTTCAAGGGAAAACCAACGCATGCTCAAGAGGTAGCAAGGGAAAACCAACGCATCACCCCGGGGAGGTTACACCAAGTCAAGTCAAGATTTGATCTACCAACAACTAGCCATTTTTGGCGCCGTCTACGCACAAGTCAAGACATACCATGTACCCATCACAAAATCTTATCCCTTGCATTACATTATTTGCCATTTTCCTCTCGTTTTCCTCTCCCCCACTTCACCCTTGCCATTTTATTCACCCTCTTTTCCGCTCGCTCTTTTTCGATCGCCTCTTTTTTCTTGCCTCTTGTTTTCTTGTGTGTTGGATTATTTACCATGGTGGCTTTACCAAAAAGCGTTGATCCTCACCTTAGGAGGTTGGAAGAAATTGAAAACAACATTAGAAGTTTTATGTCCTTGCAGTTTGAGCATAATAATTTCTTCAGAAACAAGCTTAAAGAACAAAAAAGTTTTATGGGGTACATGAATAAAGAGCTTGATGATATGTCTAAAGAATTTTATGGTTTAAAATCTCAGTTTGCTCATCTTGAAAACTTAATAGCCCAAATTTCGAATAAGCATGCCACCTTAGTTAATAAGATGGCCGCTAAACCGGAAGAACTAGACGATAATAAGGATGAAGATCTGAAAGTGATTGATGTGTCTCCTATTAAATCTTTGTTTTTCTATATGAATCTTGATAATGATGGGACTGGAGATGAGTCAACTTTAGTTAAAAAGCGTCCCAATGATTCGGAGTTTTTAGATCTTGATGCAAAAATTGGTAAAAGTGGGATTGAAGAGGTCAAAACTTTACATATCAATGAACCCACTATTTTGGATTTCAAGGAATTTAATTATGATAATTGCTCTCTGATAGATTGCATTTCCTTGTTGCAATCCTTGTTAAATTCTCCTCAATCTTATAATCAAAATAAAGCTTTTACCAAACATATCGTTGATGCTTTAATGCAATCTTATGAAGAAAAGCTTGAATTAGAAGTCTCTATCCCTAGAAAAATTTATTATGAGTGGGAACCTACTATTAAAATTAAAATTAAAGATCATGAATGCTTTGCTTTATGTGATTTGGGTGCTAGTGTTTCCACGATTCCAAAAACTTTGTGTGATGTGTTAGGTTTCCGTGAATTTGATGATTGTTCTTTAAATTTGCATATTGCGGATTCCACTATTAAGAAACCTATGGGAAGGATTAATAATGTTCTTATTATTGCAAATAGGAATTATGTCCCCATAGATTTCATTGTTCTTGATATAGATTGCAATCCTACATGTCCTATTATTCTTGGTAGACCTTTCCTTTGAAGGATTGGTGCAATTATTGATATGAAAGAAGGAAATAATAGATTCCAATTTCCGTTAAGGAAAGGCATGGAACACTTTCCTAGGAAGAAAATTAAATTACCTTGTGAATCTATTATGAGAGCCACTTATGGAGTGCATACCAAATATGATAATACCTAGATCCATTCTTGTTTTTATGCCTAGCTAGGGGCGTTAAACGATAGCGCTTGTTGGGAGGCAACCCAATTTTATTTTTGTTTCTTGCTTTTTATTCCTGTTTAGTAATAAATAATTCATCTAGCTTCTTTTTATATGTGGTTTTATGCTTTTAATTAGTGTTTGTGCCAAGTAGAACCTTTGGGAAGACTTGGGGGAAGTCTTTGTGATCTTGCTATAAAAACAGAAACTTTAGGGCTCACGAGATTTGCTGCCATTTTTACTGGAAAGTGCGATGAGGTTGATTCTTTTTGCAGATGATTAATAGACAAATTCCTCACGTCCAACAATTTATTTCAGAATTGTTGGGGCTAGAAGTATTCGAAACCTACATATTACTACAGACTATTCTGTTTTTGACATATTCTGTTTTTCGTGTGTTGTTTGCTTATTTTGATGAATCTATGGCTAGTATCAGGGGGTATGAACCATAGATAAGTTGGAATACAGTAGGTTTAACACCAATATAAATAAATAATGAGTTCATTACAGTACCTTGAAGTGGTGGTTTGTTTTCTTATACTAACGGAGCTCATGAGATTTTCTGTTGAGTTTTTTGTTGTGAAGTTTTCAAGTTTTGGGTAAAGATTTGATGGATTTTGGAATAAGGAGTGGCAAGAGCCTAAGCTTGGGGATTCCCAAGGCACCCAAGGTAAAATTCAAGGACAACCAAAAGCCTAAGCTTGGGGATGCCCCGGAAGGCATCCCCTCTTTCATCTTCGTCTATCGGTAACTTTACTTGAGGCTATATTTTTATTCACCACATGATATGTGTTTTGCTTGGAGCATCTTGTATGATTTGAGTCTTTTCTTTTTAGTTTACCACAATCATCCTTGATGTACACACCTTTTGGAGAGACACACATGAATCGTAATTTATTATAATACTCTATGTGCTTCACTTATATCTTTTGAGCTAGATAAATTTGCTCTAGCGCTTCACTCATATCTTTTTAGAGCACGGTGGTGGTTTTCTTTTATAGAAATTATTGATCTCTCATGTTTCACTTATATTATTTTGAGAGTCTTTTAGAACATCATGGTAATTTTCTTTGGCTATAAAATTAGTCCTAATATGATAGGCATCCAAGATGGGTGTAATAAAAACTATCATAAAAAGTGCATTGAATACTATGAGAAGTTTGATACTTGAAGATTGTTTTGAGATATGAAGATGGTGATATTAGAGTCATGCTAGTTGAGTAGTTGTGAATTTGAGAAATACTTGTTCTAAAGTTTGTGATTCCCGTAGCATGCACGTATGGTGAGCCGTTATGTGATGAAGTCGGAGCATGATTTATTTATTGATTGTATTCCTTATGAGTAGCGGTCGGGAACGAGCGATGGTTTTTTCCTACCAATCTATCCCCCCAGGAGCATGCACATAGTAATTTGTTTTGATAAAGAATGGATTTTTGCAATAAGTATGTGAGTTCTTATGACTAATGTTGAGTCCATGGATTATACGCACTCTCACCCTTCCACCATTGCTAGCCTCTCTAGTACCGCGCAACTTTCGCCGGTACCATAAACCCACCATATACCTTCCTCAAAACAGCCACCATACCTACCTATTATGGCATTTCCATATCCATACGAGATATATTGACATGCAACTTACCACCGTTCCGTTTGTTATGACACGTTACATCATTGTCATATTGCTTTGCATAATCATGTAGTTGACATCGTATTTGTGGCAAAGCCACCGTTCATAATTCTTTCATACATGTCACTCTTGATTCATTGCACATCCCGGTACACCGCCGAAGGCATTCACATAGAGTCATATTTTGTTCTAGTATCGAGTTGTAATTTTTGAGTTGTAAGTAAATAAAAGTGTGATGATCATCATTATTAGAGCATTGTCCCAAGTGAGGAAAGGATGATGGAGACTATGATTCCACCACAAGTCGGGATGAGACTCCGGACAAAAAATAAAGAAAGGAAAAAAAAGAGGCCATAAAAAAGGATAAGGCCCAAATAAAAAAAGAAATGAGAGAAAAAGAGAGAAGGGACAATGTTACTATCCTTTTACCACACTTGTGCTTCAAAGTAACACCATGATCTTCATGATAGAGAGTCTCCTATGTTGTCACTTTCATATACTAGTGGGAATTTTACATTATAGAGCTTGGATTGTATATTCCAATGACGGGCTTCCTAAAAATGCCCTAGATCTTCGTGAGCAAGCGAGTTGGATGCACACCCACTTAGTTTCTTTTGTTGAGCTTTCATACACTTATAACTCTAGTGCATCCGTTGCATGGAAATCCCTACTCGCTCACATTGATATCTATTGATGAGCATCTCCATAGCATGTTGATACGCCTAGTTCATATGTCACTATCTTCTCCTTTTTGTCTTCTCCACAACCACCATTCTATTCCACCTATAGTGCTATGTCCATGGCTCACGCTCATATATTGCATGAAGATTGAAAAAGTTTGAGAACATTAAAAGTATGAAACAATTTCTTGGCTTTTCATTGGGGTTGTGCATGATTTAAATACTTTGTGTGCTGAATATAGAGCATAGCCAGACTATATGATTTTGTAGGGATAACTTTCTTTGGCCATGTTATTTTGAGAAGACATGATTGTTTGTTAGTATGCTTGAAGTATTATTATTTTTATGTCAATATTAAACCTTTGTATTGAATCTTTCGGATCTGGACATTCATGCCACAATAAATAAAATTACATTGAGAATTATGCTAGGTATCATTCCACATCAAAAATTCTGTTTTTATCATTTACCTACTTGAGGGCGAGCAGGAATTAAGTTTGGGGATGCTTGATACGTCTCCAACGTATCTATAATTTTTGATTGTTCCAAGCTATTATATTATCTGTTTTGGATGTTTAATGGGCTTTAATATACCTTTTTATATTATTTTTGGGACTAACCTACTAACCAAAGGCCCGGTATAAAGTGTTGTTTTTTTGCCTATTTCAGTGTTTCGCAGAAAAGGAATTTCAAACGGAATCCAAATGGAATGAAACCTTCGAGAGAATTATTTTTGGAACAAACGTGATCCAGGAGACTTGGAATGGACGTCAAGAAAGAAGCAAGGAGGCCACCAGGCAGGAGGGCGCGCCCAAGGGGTAGGCACTCCCCCACCCTCGTGGGCCCCTCGCAGCTCCACCGATGTACTTCTTCCTCCTATATATACCCATATACCCCGAAAACATCCAGGAGCACCACGAAACCCTATTTCCACCCCCGCAACCTTCTGTACCCGTGAGATCCCATCTTGGGGCCTTTTTCGGCTCTTCGCCGGAGGGGGAATCAATCACGGAGGGCTTCTACATCAACACCATAGCCTCTCCGATGATGTGTGAGTAGTTTACCACAGACCTTTGGGTCCATTGTTATTAGCTAGATGGCTTCTTCTCTCTCTCTGGATCTCAATACAAAGTTCTCCTCGATTCTCTTGGAGATCTATTCGATGTAATTCTTTTTGCGGTGTGTTTGTCGAGATCCGATGAATTGTGGGTTTATGATCAAGATTATCTATGAACAATATTTGATTCTTCTCTAAAATCTTTTATGCATGCTTTAATATCTTTGCAAGTCTCTTCGAATTATCAGTTTGGTTTGGCCTACTACATTGATCTTTCTTGCAATGGGAGAAGTTCTTAGCTTTGGGTCTAATCTTGTGGTGTCCTTTCCCAGTGACAGCAGGGGCAGCAAGGCACGTACTGTATTGTTGCCATCGAGGATAAAAAGATGGGGTTTATATCATATTGCTTGAGTTTATCCCTCTACATAATTTCATCTTGCCTAATGTGTTACTCTGTTCTTATGAACTTAATACTCTAGATGCATGCTGGATAGCGGTCGATGTGTGGAGTAATAGTAGTAGATGCAGAATCGTTTCGGTCTACTTGTCGCGGACGTGATTCCTATATACATGATCATGCCTAGATATTCTCATAATTATTCTCTTTTCTATCAATTGCTCGACAGTAATTTGTTCACCCACCGTAGAATTTGCTGTTTGGGAGAAGCCACTATTGAAACCTATGGCCCCTGGGTCTATCTTCCATCATATTATCAACTTGCTATTTCTATCGTTGTTCACTTTGCAATCTTTATTTTCCAATATATATTATAAGAATACCCAAAAAAATATCTTATTATCTCTATCAGATCTAACTTTCGTAAGTGACCGTGAAGGGATTGACAACCCCTTTATCACGTTGGTTGTGAGGTTCTTATTTGTTTGTGCAGGTACTAGGTGATGACCCACAAGTATAGGGGATCTATCATAGTCCTTTCGATAAGTAAGAGTGTTGAACCCAACGAGGAGCAGAAGGAAATGATAAGAAGTTTTGAGTAAGGTATTCTCTGCAAGCACTGAAATTATCGGTAACAGATAGTTTTGTGATAAGGTAATTTGTAACAGGTAACAAGTAATAAAAGTAAATAAGGTGCAGAAAGATGGCCCAATCCTTTTTGTAGAGAAGGACAAGCCTGGACAAACTCTTATATAAAGGAAAACGCTCCCGAGGACACATGGGAATTATCGTCAAGCTAGTTTTCATCATGTTCATATGATTCGCGTTCGATACTTTGATAATTTGATGTGTGGGTGGACCGGTGCTTGGGTACTGTCCTTCCTTGGACCAACATCCCACTTATGATTAACCCCTCTTGCAAACATCCGCAACTACAGAAGAAGTACTAAGGTAAACCTAACCATAGCATGAAACATATGGATCCAAATCAGCCCCTTACGAAGCAACTCATAAACTAGGGTTTAAGCTTCTGTCACTCTAGCAACCCATCATCTACTTATTACTCCCCAATGCCTTCCTCTAAGCCCAAACAATGGTGAAGTGTCATGTATTCGACGTTCACATGACACCACTAGAGGAAAGACAACATACATCTCATCAAAATATCAAACGAATACCAAATTCACATGACTCCTTATAGCAAGACTTCTCCCATGTCCTCAGGAACAAACATAACTACTCACAAATCATATTCATGTTCATAACCAGAGGGGTATTAATATGCATAAAGGATCTGAACATACTAGCATCAACTACAAGGAGTAATCAACACTACTAGCAACCCACATGTACCAATCTGAGGTTTTGAGACAAAGATTGGATACAAGAGATGAACTAGGGTTTGAGATGAGATGGTGCTGGTGAAGATGTTGATGGATATTTCCCCCTCCCAATGAGAGGATCGATGGTGATGATTTCCCCCTCCCGGAGGGAAGTTTCCCCGGCAGAACAGCTCCGCCGGAGCCCTAGATTGGTTCCGCCTCGTGGCGGTGGAGTTTCGTCTCGTAAGCTTGCTTCTGATTTTTTCTAGGATGAAAGACTCGATATAGTCAAAGATGGGCATCAGAGGGCTGCTAGGGGGCCCACGAGGCAGGGGGCGCGCCCAGGGGGTAGGGGGTTCCCCCACCCTCGTGGATGGTGGGTGGCCCCCCTCTGGTACTTCTTTCACCCAATATTTTTTATGTATTCTAAAACGTGCTCCTATGAAGTTTCAGGACTTTTGGAGTTTTGTAGAATAGGTCTCTAATATTTGCTCCTTTTCCAGCCCAGAATTCTAGCTACCGGCATTCCCCCTCTTCATGTAAATCTTGTAAAATAAGAGAGAATAGGCATAAGTATTGTGACATAATGTGTAATAATAGTCCATAATGCAATAAATATCCATATAAAAGCATGATGCAAAATGGACGTATCACTAGGCGACTTGCGTGTTACCTCCTACTGGATTGATACCTTGGTTCTCAAAAACCGAGGGAAATACTTATGCTACTTTGTTGCATCACCCTTTCCTATTCAAGGGAGAACCAATGCATGCTCAAGAGGTAGCACATGCACATGCTCCAGTGCATATAAATTGGTTGAAAAATCAAATCTGTGTCCTTGGGTGCATGCTTAGGTCCCATGCAAGAAATGGGAATGAATTTCAAACAACGGGGCACCGTTGATTGTCAGCAAAACATTGAGATGCTTGGTTTTTAAATTCTAGTAAATCCAAAACTCGTCTGAAATTCATGAAAATTGGCATGCTATCATGGAGCAGCATCAACATGCCGTGGTACAAATTTTGTCCCATTTGGGGCAGGTTTGGGTATATGCTTCTCACAAACCGGAGCTTCTCACAACAAGCATGATGGTTTTCGATAGGGAACGTCCCACCTTTGGGGACAAAACGATATCCATTGCCTCTTATTTCTTTCAATTTTTTTTCTTGTGTCAACATAGAACGACATGAGTGTTGTGTGAATTTTTGTGATTTTTCGGGGTTCGTTTGGACATTTTTATGCATTAACTGAGTTTTCAATGCATTTTATGTGCATAATTCAAATTTGAACTACATGCACATGCTCCAGTGCATATAAATTGGTTGAAAAATCAAATATGTGTCCTTGGGTGCATGCTTAGGTCCCATGCAAGAAATGGGCATGAATTTCAAACACCGAGGCACCGTTGATTGGTGGCAAAATATTGAGATGCCTGGTTTTTAAATTCTAGTAAATTCAAAATTCTATTAACCATTCATGTGACGCCACATGTCTTGGTTTTAATGGCTGTAGGAGGTGTCATGCGGACATCTGCTTGACCTTGACTGAACGAGAGGCGTGCGAGCGCCGTCCGGTGCGCAGGCTGACCGGGAGGCATGCAAGCTGTCCTCGAGTGAGCAGGCTCACTTGGAAGCGTGCGAGCTGTACACTGCGCAGGCTCACTGGGAAGCGAGCCCTTTGATTTCCATGGCCGCCCGCCTTTCTCGCGTCCTCTCCATTAATGGCGCCCAAGCTGCAGTTTAATTCATGTTTTAAATATAAAACACTCATCGCAAATGTTTTAGTTAGAACACCTGTATGCAAACCAACAGCTTCCCCAGGAAGCCAAGACAAAATGTGCCGAGCAGGATTTCTGCAACTCTTGATTGCAAACGATTTAGATAGAACACCCATATGCAAAGTGAGAGCAGCGCATGATTTGTGCATCCCTTCAACGCAAACGGTTGTTCTGGATGACCCGTGTGCAACCACGTACAAACAATTTGGTAAGATTTGCATCTGTCATATTGGGTATGTTGCCATTTGTCAAACTGGAAAGATTTACATTTGTTGATCTAGTAATGTTGCCATTTGTCAATCCTTGTAACACTGCAATTTGTCAAATATGCAGCTAGAAATCATTAACACTATGTAATTTTTGCAACTAAAAATCAGTAATTAAGCATAGATTTCATTCATACATTAAGTAGTCGTTCTTAATTTATACAAATAGTTCAACTCGACAGCTGAACCGACCAAACTTCTCCCCAATTGTTGCCAATCACGTACTGAAATAGCTAGTTCAACTATATATACTAGCTAATTTTAAGTACGTTGTACAGTTCGACCACACATCTATAGTCAGGTGAACTGAACAAAATAGCCCCTAAATACTACTACTACCACGGAGGGGCTTTGTGCTACTTCTAGCAGCCTCTCCTCTACCGAGCGTGCTCAGTAAGAGGCAGAGGAGGAGGAGGAGAATCCTACCAACGAGCTGGACAAATGCAATACAGTGCCTGCCGCTGATGCACGTTCAGCGACGCTCGCCAGCTTGAACGCCCACTGCCGCTCCCTCTCGAAGCGGCCGGACTGCTCGTAGATCTCTTAATTCCTCGCCTCTGTGTCGGCATGTGCTGCGGCCACGACTGCGGTAAGGCTCTTTGCATGCTCGACGAGGCGCTCCTCCTCTTCCCGCAGGAACTCGATGTAGCGCGCAAGGTCGCTGATGCACGTGCGGGCCTCCACCTCCGCCCCCTCCTTTGGGCGGTGGTGGCGGAGCGGGTGATGATCTCGGCGGTTGACGGTGGGCTGGCGGCCACGGCGGCCACGACCACCACCTCCGCCTTCAGGCCGCGGTGGCGGAGCGGGTGATGGCCACGGTGGCCGGCAGTGGGGTGGCGGCCACAATCGCCACCTCCCGCCTTCGGGCCGCAGCGGCGAAGTGGGAGATGGCCCTGGCTTTCGACGGTGGTGTGGTGGCAACGGCGGCCGACAATAGCTGCCGACGGGCAGCGGCGGCGAAGCATGTGATGGGTGTTCCATGCAGACCCAACAGGGACGCCACGCGCACTACACTACGCCGGGGACTGCGCCGTCGCCGCGGTGTAGCCTCCCAGCTGGAGCTGTCCTCTGATGATGACGGAGTGGCTGAGCGATGACGACGGACCGGTGCCATTGGCGATTGTGGAAGAAGCAGACAAGATAAGCTACAGGGCGGGAGGGGAAAATTCGACGTAGGACTTGCCGGCTCTAAGGGTTTTTATAGCAGTCCGGTAAGCATTGGGATTTTGGGGGATTTCACCGAGTTGGGAGGGAAGATTGCGCGGGAACCTGCGAGGTTGCATGGGAATGGGATCACCGATGATTCATTGGCGCCACCGTTTGGCCAAAAGAACGCCCCCACGTGCTGCGCAAACTTGCGCTGTAAGCCATCTGCGGCAGTGGGGTGACAAGACGTGCGTGAGGAGGACGAGAGGACACGTACACATATAGTTAATAAAAAACGTTTGCGATTTAATTACCTACTATACCCCCGTCCTGGTTTATAAGTACGATTTATTAACTAATAAAATACGAATGCATGTCACCATAGATTATATCGTTGGCGCCGTACTTGAACATAGTTTCCAGCTATACAATTTTGGTAACATGCATTAATTCTTTTTTGGTTAAATTTAAGGTTATACACCAGCAAGCGTTTGCTCGTAACACACATGGCTTATTCCATCACAAACAGCTCTGATGGATCAACTGTCTGCCACGTATCACACACGCAACTCTAATGTGATTCGTGCTTGATGTCTCCGACATCGCTCGCACAGTTCGTCTTATTTGCCACATACCACTGTGCCATCCTCTGCTCGTCGTTAGGCGCCGCGGCATGCTCGGTTGCGTCCATTGGCACGCTCTGCTCGTGTTCGTCGACGCGCTCAGCTTGTGGACAGCTTTTCCTTGAGGCAACCGCGGAGCGCTCTGCCCGCATCCCTCCACGCGCACTTTGCCAGCGGTTGGGTGTGCGCACGATCACGTCGGGGGGCCCATATGCATGCGGTTGCACCGCGCGTGGTGCCACGCGATGCAGTTACGTGCGGCACGATGGAGTTACGTGCTGAAAATTAGAACTGCCATCAGGGCCTGTCGATATTCCTGGCCGTCCGGCTTCCCCTTTAATTCCCGTGGCCATTATAACCTTAGTCTCTTCAACCTTTCAGTCACGCCCCACAACACAACAAGCACACCCACAACATCACATAGAGAGGGGATGTCTGGCGCCACTCCAATGGAGTTCTTCGAGCGTAGAGTGGAGACCCATGCGAGGGAGACGGATCTCTCGGTGGTGTACACCATCGACCCGGCCGTGGTGAACGACTACATCAACAGCGTTGAGTAGTTGCTTGCTGAAGACACGTACAAGGTGGTCAGTATCGACCTCCAGTACACCGCCAGTCATCCCGGCATAGATCAGAAAGTTGACGTCACCCAGTTGTGTGTGCGCCATCATGTCCTCATCTACCACTACTGCATGGCCACAGAACCTTGCGACCGTTTCAACAGGTTTGTCAACAGCATCGACTACAAGTTCGCCCTGGTGAATACCAAAGACGATGTAAAAGCGCTCAGTGTTACGGGCTTTGCCTGCAAGAACCTTGTCGAAATCCATGACCACTACAGGGTCTGGGGAAG
This sequence comes from Triticum aestivum, assembly GCF_018294505.1. Classification (NCBI taxonomy): domain Eukaryota; kingdom Viridiplantae; phylum Streptophyta; class Magnoliopsida; order Poales; family Poaceae; genus Triticum; species Triticum aestivum. Next base: position 534,012,904 of record NC_057803.1, read on the forward strand.
CACGAAGCAGGACTCCCTAGTCGAACTCGCCTCGGCCATCATCGACCCCTACTACGAAAAGATGAAGCATGATGTCCAGAGAACAAGTCTTGTATTTCGGCACAAGGCCTGGATGCGGCAACTGGATGAACCTCACCTCAGGTTCGCGGCCAAGAGCGTGTACACATGCTACGAGATGCACAGGCGGATCGTTGACATGAGGAAGTGCCTCGTTACCCAAATCGACGAGCCCGGATCTAGCCACAAGAAGAGCAAGCGTCATAATAAGTAGATGATGATCAGATGATCGTTTATGCTAGTTAATCATGCATGTAATATATAGTTTACTTTATTGGTGTGTGTGGAAATGTCATGTGTGTAGTAGCCACCTATGTAATTATGCATGTAACAGTTTACTTTGGTGTGTGCAAATGCCATGGTTGTAGTAGCCACCTATGTAAGTGGATGTTTAATTTGGTTATGCAAGCATGTCCTTATAAGTGTGTGTGTGTGTGTATGTTGTTGTTCTATATGCAATCCCATCGCACAACTCACACATCTTATTAGCAGCAACCGTCTGTGTTCTTACCGGTCTTCAGACACATTTCTTATTACAGACCTGTTTGTCGCGTATCACACACATCTTGTTAAGTTGAACCGTTTCTGTTCTCATGTCTCAACGCAAACAGTTCATCCGAGTGAACCGCATGTCGTATATTGCACACACCTTTGATCTAGCTGACCATTTCTTTTGTGTTTCCTAATCACAAAAAGTTCATCCGAGTGAACTGTATGCTGTGTATCGCACACGCCTCCATCTGGCTGCCCGTTTCTTTTGTTCCTCCTCATCGCAAACAGTTCATTGAACTAAACCGTATGTCCTTCATCGCACACGCAACTAAAACCTGAACCGATGCATCCGTCATCACAAACGTTTTACACATTTCTAACGGTTTTCATACAGCACCATTTGTGATTATGGCATCGCACACAGTTTCTTGAAGGGTCTTTGATCATAGTGTCGCATTAGCAGCATCCTGCAGTAGTGATTTCTAGACTCGACTTCGACCAGTTTGGCTTGGTAATCCTACAGGCAGTTAGGCTCTGATACCAAAGCTATCAGGACCCCATTCCTAAGTCACACAGACCTGGCATGTAACACATCATATCACTTTGCGGCCTCAAACACGGTATTCCCATGGGTGCCACCTTACCTGGCCCGGGACCGTTTGCGCCATTTGGCTCATGTATATGATAGTGTCGCTAGCATCCATATAACACAGATCCCGGGCCGACATGACTAGTTGTGAATCCAAAGTGGCAATAACTTACAGGGATAGGCATACATGACCCAGCAACGAATGTGCCGGTCATCAACGTATGAACCCAAGTCGTAGAAAGCTACAAGGACTTAAAAGAACAACGTGTGACATTTCCCCGAAGGGACAGACACAGGAACGAAGAAGGACACATACCGGCCAGCCTAAGTGTTCCGGAGCAGTAGCAAGCTACCATGGCTCAGTGGAAGCACTAGGAGACATTTCCCTATAAGAGAGGCTACCAAGAATAAACAACTAGATTGTCGGATCCCACACATACCAAGCATTTCAATAACATACACACAATATGCTCGATATGTGCAAATACAACATGGCGTCACAACAAAACTCTATGACTCAAAGTATTTATTCATTAGGCTCCGAGGAGTCAGATATTAAAACACATGGGTCTGATGTAGCGACCAGACCTCAAACAGTCCGATCTCTGTGCTTTAGTGTCATCCCTGGATCAGTAATGCTGACATGCACAGTACTTGAAGTATTTATAATAGAGTAGCAATCACACACTTATTACATCGAGTGTCTCAAAAGAGAACTTATTACAAATAATATGGCTTAAGGCCATCTAATAACGATAACAGAGGAAGGCTTGGAAGATAAGTGAGTCCATCAACTCCAACGGCATCACTGAGTATAGAACCATGACCTAAAGGCACCTTACTTGTCGCCTGAAAAGTCTGCAACATGAACGTTGCAGCCCAAAAACGGGTCAGCACATGGAATATGCTGGCAATGTAACACATAGAGAGTAATGAAAGAATAAAGCTATACTACATGCATATATGGCTGGTGGAAAGCTCTATGGTTACAGTTTTTGCATAAAGCCAATTTTTCCCTACTGCAAAGGAATAAATTTTATTTAACTATCATGGTGGTTCTTAAACATTGAGAAGATAGACATCCTCTCAATCCCAAATTAAGTATCATCATTAAAACCCAACAGTATTAATTAAAGTAACATGATGAGATTCACATGATAATCCAAGTACTAGATACTCAAGACGTCCATAATCGGGGACACGGCTAACCATGATTAGTTTATACACTCTGCAGAGGTTTGCGCACTTTTCCCCACAAGACTCGATCTCCTCTGTTGGAATTCTCACACTGCATGATGTTTGAGAAATGAATGACCGAGACATAGTCTTTTAGAAGTGCTAGCACCTTACGATCGGGTAGACAGTACCAACCTACATCCCCTACATCTGCTAGTCTACCACTATAAGAGTTCGCACAACTTAGTCAACTATGCTAGAGCCCATAGTAGCTTGTGGCTGCACACGGAAGTTTCTAGTATGAATAATCTCATGATCCCTTTGAGCCTGGGTGGCGGTCCATAAAGAAAAACAGGCAATCGCTGGAATACCCAGGTGCCTCAATCCACCCAGATGTGTGTTTAAGTTGCCACCTTAAATAAACCATTAATTTATCAATCTCACATCTGTCATGGATACACTCACCCAATCCACGTCTACTAGCATAGCATGGCATAATAAGCAAACGTAGAAGTAACTCCCAGGGTTTGATAATGAAACAGGTAATAGCTACTACATCATCTACTTCCCAAAACCCACAATTTAATTAGATCCTAATCATGCAATTGTTTGAGGATTGATCTAATGTAATAAAACTGGGTATGAAGGGACATGATCAAAGTGTTACTTGCCTTGCTGATGACCCGCGAAACCTATAGATTCAAAGTAGCAAGCGGCGCACTCCGGGTACTCTATCGCAAACAAACAAGCATACAATAAGTACTCATCTAATGCACGGGTAAAACTCAAATAAGAAATCTAACCAGAAAGTTCAACTTGAGAACTCCGGTTTGCAAAAAGAATCAAATCGAACAAAACAACAAAAGGCAAATGGCGAAAGAAACAAACTTCGTTTACTAATCTGGATCTAAGTCAAATTTTACAGAAGGAAAAACTTGTTTGAGTTGTTTAAACGGAAAGAGGGTTTCGGGGCAAAACTACAGGCGCTTGAATCGCCTGATTCCGATAAACGAGCGAAAAGATAAACTAAAACGAAAATCGGATCAGAAATCGCGATCAGAAATAATCATGGAAAATCCGAGAAAAAGAAAAACTGACGAACAGATTAACGTACGAATGTTCGTTATCTGAAACTAAACGGTGAACGCGTTCGTTAAAACGAACGAACGAGCGAACGCTCGCTAAATAAAAGAACCGATAAAAACGATCTAAAAAATAAACCTAGGGTTTCTAAAAAACCGGATCGGTTTTTCTTAGAAAACCGGGGTGGCGGGCGGCTACCTCGGCTCGGGCTCCGGCGAGGTCC